>NC_091174.1:31161581-31231581 GCF_040958095.1 Procambarus clarkii
TCATGTTGGCCTCCGAATGCATGATAGAGCTGATAAGTTAGCCAAAGAATCTGCCTTTAAAGGAGCCGTCGAGTGTAACCTTGGATTGTCAATGAGCAATCTGAGAGCAGCAGTACACCGAGAACTTCAACAAGATCTTGTAGATCTGAGGCAAAGTGAAATTGACACCAGTAATTCCATCTATCATCATACTATCATGCAAGAGGAGCCACACATCTATGGATCATCCAATAAAATCAGCAGACTTCTAGATGTTACTACTGCTCGGCTTAGACTCGGTTACAAGTATCTCTGGGAATTCTCATTATCTGCTGATGTAGACCTGACCAAATGTAAACTGTGTCAACAAAGTTATTCGCACACCCTCCGTCACTATGTGATGGAGTGCGAAAAGATACGTGAATTTAGAGACAATTCTATAACCAATGTTCCAGCGATGTGTCAATATTTCATTCAAAATGATCTGCTACCAGAAATTTTAGCCAAATATCCCCAGTTTGCTAACTGTAGGTAGTAACTAGTGATTGTAACCTATCCACCGCTGCCCACTGGATGGGGGACGGTGTGCAGGACAAATATATAAATTTTGACACTAGCTCTCCACATATGTCAGTTATTCCATCTTCCAGTACTGACATTAAGGACTATCTTACAGGGAACTATCCCCAGTCTCTGTACCTAAAGCCTATTAATTCCATTGACGTCAATGAGATAATCCTTTCCCTTAAAACCAAGTCTGGTGCCCTTGAGGAGATACCAACTTTAATCTACAAAAAAGCCTCCAGATCTTTAGCCCCTGCTATTGCTTTGCTCTTCAACAAGTCACTTGAACTCCAAACCTTTCCAGATATTCTAAAAAAAAGCGAGAGTAACGCCTGTCCACAAATGTGGTGATCTCACAGATGTTAACAACTACAGACCTATATCAATCCTGCCAAACTTGTCAAAAAATTTTGAAAAACTAATCTATAAGCAGCTTTACTCATATCTAGCCAAACTCAATATACTTAGCCCTTGCCAATATGGCTTCAGGCCCAAAAAAAGCACTAACGATGCACTTATTAGTATGCTTAACTCGATTCATACAGCTCTTGATAAAAATGAGTTCCCTGTTGGGTTATTTGTGGACCTGCGTAAAGCTTTCGATACTGTCAACCACCAAAACCTTCTTCTTAAATTACATCATTATGGTGTCAGAGGACACTCCCTACAATACCTCAAATTCAACCTTACTGACAGGCTCCAATGTGTTTCTGTGAATAATACAATTTCTCCCACCCTACCCATCAACATTGGTGTTCCCCAGGGCAGCATACTTGGCCCTCTCCTCTTTCTCATCTACATTAATGACCTTCCAAATGCCTCCCAACACCTCAAACCAATTCTATTTGCAGACGACACAACCTTCATTTACTCCAGTCCTGATCCCCTTGCTCTAAATGCCACAGTAAATACTGAGCTAAATAAAGTCCATCTTTGGCTAACTGCCAACAAACTCACCCTTAACATTGACAAAACTTTCTATATTCTGTTTAGCAATAAATCCTCTAATCAAATAAATCTCAAAATAAACAATACCCAAATTTGTAACAAATTAGATGGCAAATTCCTTGGCATTCTCATTGACCACAAGCTGAATTTCCAGGGACACATTCTAAACATATCAAAAAAAGTTTCAAAAACTGTGAGCATTCTTTCTAAGATCAGATATTATGTACCACGCCCTGCCCTGGTGACTCTCTATTACTCCCTTATCTATCCATATCTCAACTATGGTATTTGTGCTTGGGGCTCTACTACCCAAAATCACTTACGTCCTCTAATTACTCAACACAAAGCTGCTATTAGGACAATATCCAATTCTGGCCCCAGACATCACTCCGTACCCCTACTCAAATCTCTGAATATGTTAGACATTAAGTCACTGCACATTCTCTCATGTGTATTATACATATATAAACGCTAAACTATAATGCCAATCCTGATCTCAAAAGCTTCATAGAAGGTTGTAACAGAACCCATGAGCACCACACCAGAAATAAATACAGTTTTGATATTCCTAGAGTACGACTTAATCAAACCAGAAATGCTCTACAAATCAAGGGGCCCAGAACGTGGAATGACCTTCCCAACCAGTTAAAGACTGTACCCTCTCTCAACCAGTTTAAGTTAAAAACGAAGCTATACCTAATAAATTCCCTGTAACCTACCTTACCCCTCTATTGTCAACCCATGTATGTTTTTGTTTTTTTTTGTTTTTCAAATCAACGCTGTTTGAATGTAATTTTCTGTAATAATTTGTAATTGTATTTGTGCTGCTTTTTCAACAATGTTCCCCCCTCTTTTACCTCTATTTTTATTTGTACTCAACGCATTTTTTTCTTTTTACCCATTAGTTTTAAGCTTTAGTCATTAGTGTTTTTTCCTGCCCGAAACGCTTTGCGTAATAGTGGCTTTAGGCATTGTATGTACTAGCTCTATCTATAAAGCCAACAAACTTTGTAAAATCTCTTTATGTATGTACCTTTACCTAATAAAAATTATTATTATTATTATAGTGTTGTCTGAAAGCAGAGTTTGTTATTATTCTGATAGCAGAATTTTGCTGGGTGATGACGGGCCTAAGGTGGTTTGCAGTGGTAGACTGCAAACTATGCACGGATACCATAATTAAGATCGGGATAGATTAGTGCATAATATAGTGAGAGGAGAGCAGAGTTAGGAACATAATATCTTATTTTGGAGAGTATTCAACTGTTTTAGAGACTTCCTTAGTTATGTGTTGAATGTGGGTGCTGAAGTTGAGTCTCTTGTCTAGGAATAGGCCAAGGAATCATCAGCAAACAATATAGGTTACAATATATGTGTGTAGCAATATATGTGTAGCCTGAATGAGAGATTCTTGCTTTCTGGTGGTGTTATGTCCATGTTTGCTATGAGGAAGGTAGGATAGTGGTCAGTTGTTCTGTCATAGATAATACCAGATGTAATTGAAATTGAAATAAGTTTATTGAGGTAAAATACACACAAAGGGATGAGGTAGCTCAAGCTATTCTCACCCCGTTCAGTACAACGTGTTAATAACATACATAGACACACATCACAAACAATAAACATATTACCAACATTCTGAGAGATAAACATATACATTTCCTCCTTCACAAGTAGTATGTTATCAGACGTACACACAAATACTTTATGACCTAGGTATACTGTATAGACAATTTGCAAGAGACATGCAGATAATTCAACAAAATATTACAGTCTTGGTGCAAAATTCTTATATCTCTCAAGAATATCATCAACCTTTCCGTTGTGACACATCCAGGCTATTTGTTCAGGAACAGTCCTTATCTCAGTGTTTCTATATACATTAATCAACGGACAATAAGAACATAATGGGCCAGGGTGTGAGACCTTAACATACCACATAGTTTACACCTCGTGTCATTATCATGAACATCTATCCCATATTCCCAGTAATATTTGTACCCAAGCCTGAGCCGCATGTACACAGAGTCACTCCAAGCATTTCTCCTTTTACCATAAGTGAAATGGGTGTTTTGACTCACATGTGTTGCATGGTTTGACTTCTCTCATACATTATCTCTCTCCTCTCCACTCCTGCCTGTGCCTGAATATTTCTGATTTTGCTTCTTATTTGTCTCATTGTGAATTCACATTCAATGTCAACTTGTGGTTTTGATGTGGCACGTTTGGCCAAGTCATCCGCCACCTCGTTGAGCACTATTCCAACATGAGATGGAATCCACATGAATTTCACACTATAACCTTTCAGCTGTATCTCAGTTATTCTTCTCTTACAGTCCTCAACTATAGACAAGAAGACTGTGTTTCGACTGTTTAAGGACTCCAGTGCTCCTCGGCTATCGACAAATACAAAAGCATTTTGTCGTCATGACGTATTTCCTCCAACACGCCAGAATGGCCTGCAGTTCAGCTTGTGTGGATGATATATAATTACTAAGCCGGAGTTCAATTATCCTGTCCACAGTCCCAAACTCCGTATATTCCTTTATTAGGACACCACACCCTGCCCTGCCATCCTCCGCCACCGACCCGTCGCAATATACATGTAAACTGTTGCCTCTTGGTAACCGAGATATCATGCTTCCATACAAACACCGTAATTGTCCCGGTTCATGATGAATCTTTTTCACCTTGAGGGGTACAATTTCGACGTCTATTTTCTGTACTTTCCAGGGAGCAGACATATTACACTGTCGAGAGGGTTTACAGCAGTCAAGTACGTCGTATTCCCTGAGGTCATGAGCTAATCCCCTCGTGTAGCGTGTCCTTCCTCAGTTTCCTGGAAGTGTGTACGTCACTCAAGCAGGTCTGAACGCTCTCAAACAGCTTATCCCCTCCTTTTCTCCGCATGAAACGAATAGATACTCTAGTGTTAATGTCACGGACTCTATCACACACACTCTGTAAATTTAATTCCATTCTCATTATTCAATCATTGCATTTCTTTGACATCCAAGAATAATCCTCATAGCCTCGTTCTGTATCAGCTCTATTTTTTGAATTCTGCCCTTGGCCTGTGTAAGACAATACGGGTGCTGCGTAGTCTATCAGGGACCAAACAGTACTTATGTATAAACATCCGCAAGATAGGTACCCTAACACCTTTACCAGAAAAAGCCAGTGCTTTCAGAGGATGCAGACGGGCTTTACATAAGGTGCTGATATGATTTATTTCAGCATTTTTACTCTCACATGTGTATCCAACATACATGCCCAGATACTTGTACTTCTGAACACGGCTCAGTTCCACACCATTTAGAGTAAGTGTTATATTTCTTCGTTTCCTATACTCGTATTTGGTTTTATCTGCATTTATAACTAAGCCTAGCTTGTGACAGGTTGTACCAAGTATGTTAAGAGCAGTTTGAATTTTGTTCCCAGAAGTGCCTTGTATAAGAATGTCATCAGCATATATGATCGTCGTGACCCCTGGAGGATACATCTCTGATGCTAATCTGTTCATTAATACATTGAATAAGGTGGGACTCAATACTCCCCCTTGTGGGGTACCTAACTGAAATCTCCGTTCCTCAGACATGTATCCCTGGTAATACACCTGACCTTTTCTGCCTTGTAGATAATCCCTTATCCAGTGTAGCAATCTCCCTGTTATTCCCAAATTGGCTAATTCGTATAAGATTACTTCCCCATTGGCTTTATCAAATGCTCCTTGTAGATGAACAAAAACTCTACAATTGTCATCCACATTAGACAAACCCTTTAAGAGACAATCCGCAGTACTTTTGCCTTTGATAAAACCAAAGTGATTACTAGACATGTTATCACCTACAACGTAGAGTAGCCTATTTAACAAAATCCTTTCCATCATTTTACAAAAGCAGGATACTAAGGAGACAGGCCTGTAGCCTCCGTTTGACTTAGGGATAGGAATGATGACAGCCTCTTTCCATTTCTTGGTAACTTTCCCTCTCTATAACTCATATTAAACAAATCAGTAAGGGACTAGGTTTCATACCGGCTAAATAATTAAGAATGTCATACGTTACTCCATCTTTTCCCGGAGCAGTAGAGCTGCCACTTTTATAGCATCCAGTAGCTCATCGTGAGTTATCTCAGTGCATGTTATAGATCTTGTATTTAAGGCACATAAAGTTACTCCATTTCTAATATTTTCCCATGACTCAATGGTGACTCTCGTGTCTGCAGGTAAGGACTCCATATCAGCAGCACTTGCCCATTTATCTACTAACTCATTAGCAACTTTCCCTGGATCTGAGTGAACAATGAATTTTGTCTTACAACCCCTGATTTTGTTTACTGCTCTCCATATGTCTTTAAGGTTCTTAGTATTACCAATGGACTGAGCAAAGTCTTGCCAGTATCTGTCCCGCGCCTCCTTCCTCACCTGACTGCATTCCCTAGCCACTTCCAACATTGTATTTTTCTCTTCATCCCTCATTCCATTTTTTAAACCATTCTTTATGTGCACTCCGTAGCATTCTCTCCCACCCCTTGACTTGCTGATCATTGGAATATTTAAATTTCTTAGGTCCATGCGTCTTGCTTCCCCTGCCCCGTTATTTTCCCTCTGTACTAATTTCTCTATGTTCTCGACCATGTCCTCGTAAAAAACTATCAACGCAGAGCGGCGTGTATTGTTGATACCAATCTCCCATATTTCGAATAAAATAATTTTTTTTTTCATATCTTTATTAATATTTAGCCTTTTCCTTTGAAAGTGGACTTTTTTCCCCAGTGGTAATTCAACGTTCAAGGCAAAGCCGTCCTCCCCTGATGTGAGTTGGTTCATTGCTTCCCAAGAGACAGGTATCTGGATGATCTTGTAGAAACTGTAACCACTTGACCCCATTAGCATTAATACTACCCGCTGTCCCAAGGCTTGTGTGCCGAGCATTAAGGTCCCCAATGACCAGTGAAGGCATCTCTCGTAAGGTATTCCTTATTCCGACTTATACCTGGTTATCCATTCCTCCATCCTTACCCGTTGGCAGGCTTCTTGGTCATCTGTTACTGGTAACAAACTACGTTCTCTTAAAGGTTGTGTGTCCTTGTGGCCATCCTCCTGCCACCGTAACGGGCTATGGGAAACGGCTCTGGTGAGGTTGTGTATTGGTCATACCCTCTTAACTCATGGTCACTTGATGGAGCGCCGACCTGCTCCTTATTGTCCTAATTGCATTGTCCTCTTACGGTCGTTCATATCCTTGTTGAATGCTCTGACTTCCAAGACGAGCGTGTGTCTTGTTTTCCGACCGCCCCCCTGCGGTCGCTTGTCTCTCGATAGTATTCTCAGTGACTCGGATACTTTTGATATCGTTCGCCTTGTGAGTTTCTATTCTCGTATTGGCATCCTTGGTGATATTTAGCGCCCTCTGATTATCCCGCATATTTGATGGTGCTACATAACCTTCACCGTTTGGTGCCTTCTTTTTGATAATTACTTACTTACTTACTTGGATCAGCTGTCTCAGGCTATCAAGTTTATCAAAATCTTGCTGCAAACATCCATATATCTTCATTCCTTTATTAGTGGGTTGTGAGGTGAGTATCTGTATTCTCAAGCACTAGTCTGACAAAAACTACCTTTGTCTTGGTGCATAAAGGCAGACCTAAATGGGGCATATCGGGTGTAAATTGGGTTCGCCAAATGGGCATACTCTGCTGTGAACCTAAAGTTGTATATCTCTAAAGATAGGTTCGGTATTATGTATATCACCAGAACCTTTTATTCACTAATCCTCTTAAGTTTATTCCGTTCATTGTATTTTGATCCTTTGGCCTAGAACTTCTCTGGGTAGAAGTAAAGGCAGTATTTGTCCGATTCTTCCTGCAGCACATATAAGTCTTCAATCCATGAGTCTCAGCTCGTCCTGATTCTTCTCGTAAACTTTTGCATCATCGGCAAGTAGTACATAAAAATAGAATCCATCAATTATGTACTTTATTTAAACAAGGTATAAAATTGTGATGCAGTAACCAACACGCATCTAACTTCCTTCGGCTACCACTAGTTATACTGCTACTAGGTGCTGCGTAATGGGACGAGGACGGTCAAAATGGTTCTTGAGAAGAATATCCCTTCAACCCTTACAGTGATGAGCAGGACACTACGAATTCTGTATTTTGGGTAACTTGTTTCAAATATGGGCACTTGTGTCATCTGGCTGCTGCTTGCAAAATTGCGTTGGTGAATTGGGTGAATGTGTTCCGAGAGGCCGACTTCCCGCCATTGCAGATTGTGGGTGCTGGTTGCAAAATGGAACAAGATGTGCCTGCCGAGTTGGCGGTACAGGACCAAATAGTGCAAGCGAGTGAAGATGTACCCACAATTGGGTACAACCTCCAGTTGTGGGTACAGCCGTGGGCAGCGTGAGAGTGGAGACCTTTCCACCTCAATGTGCTGTGGGTGTTTGTGACATGTCGGCTGGGAATAAGATACAATACTCTGAGGTGATGGCGGCGAACAACACGGAGGATGTGCCATCACACCTGTCTGGGCACCTAAAATGGAGAGGTGGTCGTTATGGTGAGGTGAAGCCTGTGCCAGGTACTTCGGGTTTCAAAAGTGTTGTGATGGTTTACCATGACGATGCAGTGGATGTGCCGGGCCTCCTTTCCGGGACTTGCGCCGTGTGAAGGCAATGGAGTTGCCCAAATACCGTTGAAGAGGACGTGAAGTGGGTCCTCGATGCAGACGGTTGAGGCCTGTCAGAACACTAGTGAGTAGTTAAAATGACGCCAAGTCACAAACGTTTTGCTTTTCCTAACGGTCGTGACTTGCAACAGGGGGAGTGATTGATTTTTTCCCAGGCAGTCGTGACTTGCATCAAGGTGGTTTTCATTTTTTCAATGAGTGGCTCTAGCCCGGGATATGTTTTTTTCCAATTTTATTCGTTCGTGCCTCATAGTCTCCTAATATTTTCATTCACTTATCGTCCGCTCCCATCCATCATATGCAATTTCCCAATTTGTAAGATTAAAGGTACGCTCCTAGGCCCCCGTCCATTTTGTTCGAGGGATTTAAAAGGTCGGTCCCTGTTATAGTTGAATTTCGTTAGCCTGGTGGTCCTGCACAGGCATTGCTAATGGTAAATGATGTCACCAGCTAGCCGCTCAGTGACCCTGCACAGGTACGTTCAAAGGGATTAAAAAGCTGGTCTATGGCTCGTGTATTTCTCGTTACCCCAGCGAGTGATTGGTAGCCTTCTAGGTCCAGCCATTTCACTCAAGGGGATTAAAAGGTCGTGACTTGGGGCACCTAATTTTAGTTACATCGGCTAGTGATAGCCTTATAGTCCATGAATCCATTCAGTCACTCCTCTATCATGTCATCCCTATTTCTTCTTCGCCTTTCTAGAGAATGTAATTTAAGCTTTGTCCATCTTTCTTCAAGGATCGTTTATTGAGCATGGACAGACTTCAACAGGGGATTCAGTAGTATTCCAAGTGCATACGAATATACAATTTTTCAAAACAGGCTACGCCAATAGGCTCAGCCATTCTTATTTAATTATGGACATGTATATGAATGGGATTGGGTGGTTGTAAATTGGAGCTGCATTGTATGGGACAATAGGCCTTCTGCAGTTACCTTCATTCTTATGTCCCTAATTCCTCCTTCACTGCTAGTACGGTGTACTTCTCAAATTTGCTAAAAAAAAAAAAAGGCCTCCGCACACCTTACTGCAGCATATAACAAATCAAAATACTCATTCAGTATACATATATATGAACTACAATGAGTAAAAGCAAGCCTCTCATGTTTTTTAAATAAGACCTTCTGCAGTTACCTTTATTCTAAGGTCTTCATCCCTAATGCGGTGCGATGCGCCAATGAGTGCAAAGCTTTTAGCTGACGTTCTACGTGCAGTTCCTAGGAAGTTCGCACATTAGTGCAATCTCTTAATCGCTCTCAATACCTCAACTGTCTGAAAACCCGACACCATTTAATAATATGCAATATGCAATATGTAGCAATATTACATGCAATATTACATGCAATATGTAGATAATATTGCTGCTGTTGAATACACAAGTTAACCCATAGAAAATGTAGCTTGTAGTGGAATTTTCCGTCAATAGAAAACGGGATATCATTGCCACATAGTACTATAAATTCACCAGCTATTCTGTTGGGAATTATTCTTAAATACAGTAGTCTTTGGACTTTTTACATCATAAAAACATCACATTTGAATTAACTTAATTATCAGTATCAAAATAGAGTTAAAGTGACCCTTCTATCACTTATTGACATCTGGACAAAGTGAACCAGGCGTCAGTGGTGAGGGAGATCAGCGATTGTTTAAGACCATAGTGGCAGGTCAAATTCAGCTCCTATAATTCTCTTGGACGAAGTGTTATGGAGATCAAATTAGTGCTCTACCATCATCAACATGCAGTCAACATAAACAAGGGAAGTGTCTTACCGAAACCCGTTTATCTAATCATTTGAACACTGGTAATTAGTCATTGGTCCTTATCTAATAATATATAAATGCTTCATCTGATTTAGCTGTCAATATATTAGCAGTCAGGCTTTACAGCTAGTGCTCTTTGACAGGAACATAGAAGAGGAAGCAAGAATTAATCTTGGTACATCAGTTACTTGGGTGATGGAAGCTAGTCTCTCTCGAGGATAATTTGGTGTCTACATCCTAGTTATACCTGGTGGACTAAGCCTACCATACAGTAAGATAAGGCACCTCCAATTTTATTAACTAATATATGTAGTTTAATACTGTAGTTTGATTGGCTGCATATATATAAATTTAATATAAGCCCCCCTAATGTGTAAGGATCGATTTGTGAGAATTTACAGAAATACAGTCCGCTAAACATCATACAAATTGCTATCAAAATATATAAATTAATGTAAATATAAGTTTTATATAAATTAATATAAATTAAATAAATATATATCTCACAGGTTGGTTCCCACATTATACGGTCCTTTGAACCAAGATAGTACAGAACTGGTTCATTAAATACACTGGTATTAGTGTGATTTATACAATAACAATACATCGCCAGTCAAAGACCGGCAGTGTAGCCTCGAGCGAGCTCATGAGCCCCTCAGCCCAGCCCAGCCTCATCATTTATTTATTTATTTTATTTATTTATTTATATACAAGAAGGTACATTGGGTTTGAGAGAATACATAGCATAGTATTTACAATTTTGTAAAGCCACTAGTACGCACAGCGTTTCAGGCAGGTCCTTCATCTAACAGATAATTTTAAGTAGGTAAATTCTAGCAGAATTCGTAAAATGATAACAGATACATTGCAAGAAAAAAATGAGATGAGAGAGATTAGTAAGTATATTAAAGCACATTGGTATATTAAAGCTCTGACTGATTACATTGACAACTTGATTGGTAATTTAAACAAGATTAATAGACACCATACAGCAGATCGATAGCACATATAAGAAGACAACAATGATCACAATGATAAAGATGTTCAGATTGGGAGATTGGGTAGCAATAGATACAGTGCAATTTTAAAGCAAAAGGTAAAAAACTATGCAGATGAAATTAGGTACTTTTTAGTTTTGGTTTTGAATGACGCAAAAGTTAGACAGCTTTTCAATTCAATAGGGAGTGAGTTCCATAGACTAGGTCCCTTTATTTGCATAGTGTTTACACAGATTAAGTTTGACTCTGGGGATATCAGAGATATATTTATTTATGGTGTGGGGATAATGGGTCCTATTACATCTGTTCAGGGAGAGTTTCAGGGCAGGACTTGCATTTAAGAACAGGGTTTTGTAAATGTAGTTGACACAAGAGAATTTGTGGAGTGAGATTATGTTTAGCATGTTTCGGGAGTTAAACAAGGGGGCTGAGTGTTGTCTGAAAGCAGAATTTGTTATTATTCTGATAGCAGATTTTTACTGGGTGATGATGGACTTAAGGTGGTTTGCAGTGGTTGAACCCCATGCACAGATACCATAATTAAGATAGAGATAGATTAGTGCATAATATAGAGAGATGAGAGCAGAATTAGGTACATAATATCTGATTTTGGAGAGTATCCCAACTGTTTTAGAGACTTTCTTAGTTATGTGTTATATTTGGGTGCTGAAGTTGAGTCTCTTGTCTAGGAATAGGCAAAGAAACTTTCTATAATTTTTATTGCTAATGTTTACATTATCTATTTGAAGCTGAATTGGATTTGTAGATTTGCTTCCAAATAAGATGTAGTAGGTCTTTTCTATGTTAAGTGTTAGTTTGTTGGTTGACCCATAAGTGGACTTTTTTTAGTTCATTATTAACAACATTATTTAGTGTATGTGGGCTGGGGTTAGAGTAGATGAGGGTAGTAGCATCAGCAAACAAAATAGATTTCAGAATGTTAGAGACATTAGGCAGATCATTGATGTATATAAGAAATAGGAGAGGTCCCAAGATGCTGCCCTGTGGCACTCTAACGGTTATTGGTAGAGTGGGAGAGGTTATATTATTGATGGCTACACATTGGTGTCTATCACTAAGATATGTTTGGATATAGTCACGTGCATGGCCTCGGATTCCATAATGATGGAGTTTACGTGAGAGGTAATTGTGATTGACATTATCAAAGGCCTTTCTCAGGTCAATGAAGAGTCCAATCAGAAACTCATTTTTGTCAAGGGCTGAGTAAATTATATCAAGGAGACTAATAATTGCATCGTTGGTACTCTTTTGGGAGCGGAAGCCAAACTGACAGGGGCTAAGAATGTCGAATTTTACGAGATAGGAGTAGAGCTGTTTGTAGATAATTTTTTTTCAAATATTTTTGATAGTATGGGTAGATTTGATATTGGTCTATAATTGTTTATGTCAGCCGGATTACCTCCTTTATGAACTGGCGTTACTCTTGCTTTTTTAAGGATATCAGGGAAGGTATGACATTCAAGGGATTTGTTGAACAGCAGAGCTATAGGTGGCGCAAGGGCATGGGAGACGCTCTTGTATACAATGGATGGTATTTCACTGATGTTCCCAGCTTTGGTTTTTAGTGAGTGTATGATGGACACAACATCTGTCGGGCTGACTGGTGAAAGAAGAAGAGAGTTTGGATAGCTGCCTGAGAGATATGTGTTGATATGTGTCTGAGTCTGTGGGATTTTACTGGCAAGGTTAGCACCAGCCGATGAAAAGAAGCTATTAAATTCATTCGCCATTTCTAAGTCAGATGACGGTGTAAGGCCATCCTTAGAGAGTGTTATCTGGTTGTGGGAGTGTTGTTTAGTTCCTAGGATATTAGAGATGGTATTCCATGTGCTTTTTATGTTGCCTTTTGCTTCTTTGAATCTAGTCTCATAATATGAAAGTTTAGCTTTTCTTATGATACTGGTAAGCACTGATGAGTACCTTTTAACTACTTCCTTTGTAACTAGACCAATTCTAAATTTCTTTTCATATTCATGTTTTTTGTTGATTGATTTGATTATGCCACTTGTGATCCACGGATTGTTTTTTCTTTTATCAGTTACTTGTTTGGTAAGGAGGGGACAGTGAGTGTTGTAGAGGCTTAGAGTTTTGGAGAGAAAGAGGTTAGTTAATGAGTTTATATCCTGTGTATTATTGAATTCAGATTCCCAGTTAATATTGTGAAGTGCCTTTGAGTGATTGCCTAAAGCTGATTCACTGTGTAGCCTGAATGAGAGTTTCTTGCTTTCTGGTGGATATGTGTCCATGTTTGCTATGAGGAAGGTAGGATAGTGGTCAGTTGTTCTATCATAGATTACACCAGATGTAAGGGGAGCTGTTATATTAGTCCATAAGTGATCCAGAATAGTGGCAGATGTTTAAGTGACTCAGGTGGGCTTGGTGATTGTGGGGATTAGCATGCAGGAGTGCATGCTGTTACGGAAATAGTCAACTTGAGGGTTATTTTGAAGACCTAAGTCAATATTGAAATCACCTCCTAGAATGATGTGATTTTTGTTGAGATTGTTATTTATGATAAGATTCCTTACGTTGTCTGAGAATGAAGCTATGTTGGTATTAGGAAATCAATAGATGGCACCGATAGTCAGGAAGGATTAAAGGGATTTACTGGAGAACTTGCCAAAGGTATATTCACAATAGTCGTCTCTATCACTAATGATAGAGATGAAGAATATTGCAGATGAAGGTATCTTTGTAATATATTGCTGTGCCACCTCCTTTTTTATTAGGCCTGCAGTTATGAATGGCTTTATAACCAGCTAAATTGTAGAGTTGGGTATAGTCTTTACTTAGCCAAGTTTCTGCTAAAATGATGGATGATAATTTAGTATCTAGTGATGTGAGTAGTGCATTTATATCATCGAAATGTTTACCAAGTGACCTAACATTTTGGTTGTAAACTGATAAGCAGGTGCTATTTAGGAGTTTGTTTTTTGCAAGATTTGTTGTGTAATACCTGCAATAATGATGATCAATGTGCTGATTTGTGTGGATATGAGGCAGAAGATTTCGATCAGGATTAATATCAGTAAGCATATAGATAAAATAATGTCACGATACAATAAGATAGGCAATTACAGGAACAGTTAAATACTAGATCTGCTGTAAATAGAAAGTAATTATAACAAAACACAAAAATAAATGTAAGTACACAAAAAATTGAAACAATTTGAAGTAGAGTAAAGATCACCGTGGACAGCCAGGAAGGATACAGAAGTTAGGTTAAGAGAGAAGAAAAAATCAGTAGACTGACAAGAATAATATATAGCAAAAAATAATGACACAAATAATAATCGTAATGTAAAAATAATCTTAAAAATAAATTATTTAATATAGCTTAGTTGTGAACCTATAATTAGTATGAACTTAAGAAAATAAAATGAGCTCAATAATTAATTACAATAAATGATGTATAAATCAAATTACAATTAAATTTAAAAATTAAAAATAACAGGGTAAGATTATATTTATGAGCAAGATTGTACTAAGACACTGTGGTAGATGCTTACATAAATACTAAGTCTGCTATAATTAGAGAATTATTATAGCAAAACACAACAATAAATGCAAGTATACAAAAAATTGAAACAATTAGAAGTAGAATAAAGAACAGTAGATAGCCATGAAGGATACACAAGTTTGGTGGAGAAAACAAAAAACCAGTAGAGACTGTCAAGATGAATATATAACAAAAAAAAATTAGACATGATAATTGTAAAGTAAAATAATCTTAAAGATAATTAATTTTATTTAGCTTAGTTTTTAACCTATAATTAGTATGAACTTAATTAAGAAAACAAATTGAGATCAATAATTAATTTCAATAAATGACATAAATCAGTACAATTAAATTTAAAATTTTAAAAGAATAGGGTAAGATTAGATTTAAGAGTAAAATTTTACAATGATACTGAGGTAGATGCTTGAATAACTGCATTGAGACTTGACTGATTACTTAGGAACTTATATGAATGAGAGAACATTAGGTAAATGGTAAGGCAGAGACAGCACCTTGGACAAGGTTAGATTAAGGTAGGTTAAGCTCAGACACTCAAAGAGTTATTTTCAGTATTGGCATTGGTCGGGTTCAGTTTTTCAGATATACCACAATCACTAAAGCAGGCCAGTAGTTGTTGGTCACACTTTATTTCATATCTTTTTCCAGCACTTTCCTTCTTTTCAATGATCGTTCCATTCCTAGTGTAGCACTGCTTGATAAGACCAGGATTTAGTTTGCGAATTTTACGCAGCCTGACGAGGAGGGATCCACGCTGCTTTGTAAGGCACTCATTTATATAGAGGTTGTTTTTTTGCTTAGCAGCTGGTTTCATGGTCAACCACCAATTGGTGGAGTGTTATTCCCTGAAGTGACAGTGAGCCAATTTGGCTGGCTTTATTTTAAAGCCAGCCCAATTAGGGGCTGTGCCCTCGCAAGATTATCCACGAATTTGTGGTGTTAATTTCGCGAGAGATTATCCTCGGAGTTTGTGGTGTTAATTTCGCGAGGTCACTAATAATATGTAATACTTCTAGATAATACTAGAAGTTCATAGAGGCTATTAAGAGGCTATCATCAATAATTGTGTAAATTATTTCTCTTAGAGAATTATTTAATATATATTGCACTAGTGTTCTCAATACAATGTTTACCAATTGCCAACCAACAACAGGGTAGGATATACAATGGTCCCCTATTACCATTGACTAGTTGAACTATTTATTGTTCATACTAGTCCCATTTATTACCGTAGTCTAGTTGTACTATATTAAACAACCTAGCACCATCAATGAATGGTACAGGCTCTAATTTGGGTGTAATTTTATCAACTCAAGTTGAGTTGTGTATATATAATAATTACTTATAATCATTGCACTTTTGAGTGATTAATTAAGTGTCTATACCATCCCAGGGTGATAATTGAGGAGCTAACCTAAAGGTACTTCCAGTGACACTGGTTTATCACTCAAATCATTAGTATGATTATATATATATAATGTGTATTAATTTTAAGAGCCAACCTCTAGAAGAGGATTATAACCTAGTGATTGCAGAATTTTACCCTAGGCTACCATTAGTACTTGTTCAGCATTATGAGCAACCCAAGTACAAGCTGTCATACATCTAGTACTACAATTGCTGGACTTACCTCAACCTGATCAGACTGCTGACTCATTACAATCCTTCAGCATGGAGTTTGAGTCACTACTAAGAACATTCAGTCTTAAGGTTGATATAACTACTAGTGAATGGATGACCAAAGTAGTCCTTCAACGAAAATTGTCCAGCAATATACTAGATGAATTATACACACATCAACATAACACCATCCTGACAGTACAGGACATCACTGAAGGTTTGCGTTCTATCATAGACAAACGACGTGCAAATGAGGAAGTTAAAGCCTCTTGCGAGCCTTCAGAAATTGAAAGTAAGAGTAAATTAAAGGGTAAAACAACTACCCCAAATAAACATCAACCAATTACTCTCACATCAAGTTGGAGAAAATCTGACAATGCTACAGAATCCTCCAAGCCTACTGTTACTGGTTCACCCAAACCGGTAACTTCCAAACGTGCAGTAGGCTGGGGGACATGTATGTTCTGCAAAAAGAAACATTCGACATACCGTTGTGCTAATTATCCAGACAGAGACATTCGTATTAAGCGACTCCAGGAATTAGGGAGATGTGCAAGGTGTCTCAAGTCACGTAACATAAACTATTGTGAGACCCAATTCAACACCTGCAACAGGTGTAGAAGAGGTAGGCACCATGCAGCACTGTGCAAATATACAAAATTAACGTATTCAAGACCCAAGGTGGAAGATAGCATTCCCACCACAGTATAGTTTTGGAAGGTGCGAGAGAAAATCAGTGTCCAAGCGGCAGAGTCCAAAAGTAATGCGACTTTGCTTACTGCCCAAATTACCATCCAGAATAAGAGGGCCAAGGTCCATACCCGTGGGTTGTTTGACCAAGGGTCCCAGAGAACATATGTCACTAAAAAGTTGGCAGATGAACTACAATTAATGCCTGTATCCTAGACGACAATCAACATCTCAGGGTTTCTAACAGATACGGAACCTCAAGTCTACCAGGTGGTACAACCATCAGTAAGTTTAGGCAGGTACGTCTGTCAAGTACAAGCCATTGTGGTAGACAAAATACCAGCAGACCTACAAGTACAAGGTCTGAGAGCAACAGCAAAATTCCTGAGAAATAGAGGATTAAAATTGGCAGATGTTAAGTCTGATCACCTCACCGACTTCGGTATCCTTGTAGGTACAGACTACTACCATCGATTCATTGGTAGCCCTACTAAATATCAGGGCATAACCATGCTAAATTCTGCAGGAGGCAAATTACTCTCAGGCCCAGTATTAAGCCTGAGGAGACCTATGCCTGCAGATAAACAATACCAGTAGAAATCTAAATTGTCAGCTGATTGTCAGCTGATTATATATCTTCAGTAGCATTATACTGAGGAGATTACAGTTGACTATAGCAACAGAGGTTGAAATTAATGTCATCCTTTAAAGCTGAAGATGAGTTCATGAGGCCTCAGTGGCAAATCAGTGAACAGTAGCCTAAACAGCTACTAGTCACTGCAACCAATGTCACTGAACCCACTGCAGTCTCAGAACCATACTTGACTTTAATGATGGCCTATTCAATCCTCTGAATTAACAAAATTAAACCCCAATTAATCTAACGACTGATTTTGATACATTTATTATTTAATCAAGATGAATTCTATGGGCTTCAGTGTATATATATCAGTGACCAGTTACCTGAACAAGCTTCAAGTTATATTTAATGTCACTGATCTCACTGCAGTCCCTGAATCATACTTGATTGTAGTACTTGATCACATTCAATCCTCTGGATTAATATGTATTTAGGCTATAATTTTAGCTTCTCAAAGAATTAACAGGGAAATGAAATTGCATTAAACTTCTAACCCCTGCAACTCTAGTACGGGACATCCGTCCTGTATGAACAGACGCACGCACAAATGTGTGATTACTAACTACTAACATGAAATTAAACTAATAATTCGAAAGAGGAGAATCGGTGTTCGTCTGTTCTAAATAGGACTTCGACCCGTGAGCAGCCCCCTTCCCCCCCCCCTGGGAATAATGTCGGAAAACCCGACACCATTTACTAATCTTACATATAACAGGCAGATAATATTGCTGCTGTTGTATACACAAGTTAACCCATAGAAAATGTAGCTTGTAGTGGAATTTTCCATCAATAGAAAACGGGATATCATATCCACATAGTACTATAAATTCACCAGCCATTTTGTTGGGAATTATTCTTAAATACAGTAGTCTTTGAACTTTTTACATCATAAAAACATCTCATTTTAATTAACTTAATTATCAGTATCAAAATAGAGTAAAAGTGACCCTCCTATCACTTATTGATATCTGGACAAAGTGAACCAGGCGTCAGTGGTGAGGGAGATCAGCCATTGTTTAAGATCATAGTGGCAGGAGCAAATTCAGCTCCTATAATTCTCTTGGACGAAGTGTTATGGAGATCAAATTAGTGCTCTACCATCATCAACATGCAGTCAACATAAACAAGGGAAGTGTCTTACTGAAACCCGTTTATCTAATAATTTCTGCCCAGTTAATGTTAAGTAAATATAGGGTGAACCAGTTAGGACGCGAACAAGCCACTAAACACAGGTAATTAGTCATTGGTCCTTATCTAATAATATATAAATGCTTCATCTGATTCAGCTGTCAATATATTAGCAGTCAGGCTTTACAGCTAGTGCCCTTTGACAGGAACATAGAAGAGGAAGCAAGAATTAATCTTGGTACATTAGTTACTTGGGTGATGGAAGCTAGCCTCTCAAGAGGATAATTTGGTGTCTACATCCTAGTTATACCTGGTGGACTAAGCCTACCATACAATAAAATAAGGCACCTCCAATTTTATTTACTAATATATATGTAGTTTAATACTGTAGTTTGATTGGCTGCATATATATAAATTTAATAAAAAATAACCTAATGTGTAAGAATCGATTTGTGAGATTATTGCAGAAATACAGTCCGCTAAACATCCTACAAATTGCTAGCGAAATATAAATTAACGTAAATATAAATTCTAATAAATTCTATATAAATTCATATAAATTAAATATAAATCTTACAGGTCGGTTGCCACATCAATTGTACTTTGTATTTCATCACAGGCGATGCTCTGATGCTCGTATTTCTTGCTCATTGCTCATATTTTCTGTTATTCAATTCATAAACCCTATCAAACCAACCTGACCTAACCTATTATAAAACGAAAACAAAATACATTTCTACAGACTCGTTGCTGTTTAGCAAAGTCGCAAAAAGCGACCTCAGTATAGGGATAGGGTATTAGCTCCCATTAACAAATAGGGGTTAAGGCTCCCCCACAGTGACTTGACTTTTCACACTGTGTGTGACGTCACCAGATGGCCAATGCGGTCTTGGCATGGTACTTGCATATGTAGTCTGTTAAATGTTATTATTCATAATGGCTAGACTATTCATCCCCTCCTAGCCTAGTCAAAGGTATAAGAATATACATTTAAGTCATCCACAACTGTAATTATTATGTACTAATAAGTTGAAAAACTAAAATATCTGCCCAAATGTTGTACCGCAATTAGAGCAGAATCGTACGTCTGGCAGCATAACGGGGGGGGGGGGGAACATAAGAATGAACATCAGAAAAAAATCCTGCAGAAGGCCTATTAGCCCATACGAGGCTGCTCCTATATATATCCACCCAATCTCATTCTTATATATGCCCAACTTGCGCTTAAAACAATCAAGGACCCCACATCTATATTAGTTTACAATAATAGTTTATAATAAATAGCCCACATTCCAGTTTTATACGCAACAGCAATTATGAAACGCTGTAGGCAAATATCGTACTATAATCCGCAAGGAGTTACCGTACATCTGGCAGCTCAGCGGATTAGTAGCTTTGTTCATAGGCTAGTCAAGTGTCCTCACATCCGTCAAATAACCATCCAAATGTCGCACGTCGATTCATCCAGCTAGCATCTTAGCAGGATGCCAGCCACTATATTCAAACGCTAATCATTTATACACCTAAAATTTCCTTTTCTTGCTATGCAAATCAGCTAACTTGTTTCTAAACCAACAGTCACAAATACAAGCAAACGTACCTACACACACTTCACAACCCATACATTAATAGAGAATAGCCTAGTTTTTGCTACCATTTCCCCATTAATCAGATGTAATTTATGCCATACACAGAAAATACAGCATTTACACGCCAAATATGCCATTTATGAACAAAATATATAATTTACATACGAAATATGCCATTTACACACAAAATATGTCATTTATAGACAAAATATGTCAGTTACACACAAAAATATACCATTTGCACAAATATTGCACGTACACTCGAAGTATAACATTTACCCCAATTATTGTATTTGCACAAATATAGCAAATTGCTTATACATTTAGACAATCAAAATGTGCTTTCACTAAAATTACATAATTTCACAAACATAATTTTCACAAAATACCCACACATTGTCTCATAAACCAAAATAAGCTTTCACACTTGCACGTGAAGATCTATTTTTTTCCAAATTGCATATACAGAACTTACATAAATACACAATTTCCAAACAAAAATAACGTTGCACCAGTTCCACTTCAGGAAATTAAAAACACAACTTGCGTAAATGCACTATTCGCACAAAACGATTATTAAACATGGACAATTAATACACAAATTTGTGTAATTATTACACATCTTTGCACGAATAATACAAGCAAACTTGCTTTATAATTACATAACTTGTGCAATGACAATCAATACACAACAGGTGTAAATACGCAATTCGTCCATATACAATTACACAACATACGCAATTAATAAAAAACTTGTACAAATATTATACATCTTACATAATTATTATTATTACACAACTTGCATATATATAATCAACGAACCAATACAAAATATATACAATACATAACTAGCCCAAATATGTAAATACACAACTAGCACAAATACATAATTCACACAAATACAATTATAAAATATGCACAATTAATACACACCTTGCACAAAATATAATCAATACACAACTGTCCAAATATTAACAATACATAACTAGCGCATATTCATTAAATACACAACTACACAATTCCACAAATACGCATGCAAAACATATACAATTAATACACAGTTCATTCACCCCAAGTAATCTTAATTACTTGTACTGTAAATTAATATTAATGCATATCAACCAGCAAGGTAACCATATTATTCAATCAGGTTCAAAATATTAATAAAACCCCACCCCCCGTACTACTCAAATGGATAAACCAGGGTGTATATGTCCTATTGAAATAAATATATTTGTCATTATTCATAAAAACGCTAAGGTTGAGATAAGGCCCACAAAAATATATATAAATTTAACAACATTCACACAAAATGCAACACTTGCACTTACACTACAAATACACAAAATCAAAAACACACAGTATAAAACATATACACATTTACACTCAATATAGCATTTATGTATAAAGCATTTCCACACTAAATTACATTTACACAGAAAATACAGCATTTACACACCAAATATGCCATTTATGCACAAAATATATTATTTACACACAAAATATGCCATTCACACACAAAGTATATCATTTATTGACAAAATATGTCAATTACATACAAATATGTCAGTTACACACAAAAATATACCATTTACACAAATATTCCACATACACTCGAAGTATAACATTTACCCAAAGTATTGTATTTGCACATATATGGCAAATTGCTTATACATTTAGACAATCAAAATGAGCTTTTGGTAAAATTACACAAAAATACCCACACATTGTCTGATAAACCCAAATACAATTACACATGAAGATTTATTTTTTCAGACTGCATATACAGAACTTACACAAATACAGAATTTTGCACACAAAAAAATACAGTTACACCAGTTCTACTTCAGCAAATTAAAAACAGAACTTGCGTAAATACACAATTCGCGTAAGATGATTATAAAACATGGACAATTATAACATAAATTGTGTAATTATTACACATCTTTGCACAATTAATACAAGCAAACTTGTTATATAATTACACAACTTGCACAATGACAATCAATACACAACAGGTGTAAATACACCTGTTGTGTATTTACACAACACAAATACCCCTATTTGTAATTACACTACATGCGCAAATTAATATACAACTGGCACAATTATTATACGTCTTTCATAATTATTATTACACAACTTGCATAAATACAAACAAATACATATCCAGCACAAACACGTACAATATATAACTAGCCCAAATATTTCTTATCTTGAGGTTATTTTGAGATGATTTCGGGGCTTTTTAGTGTCCCCGCGGCCTGGTCCTCGACCAGACCTCCACCCCCAGGAAGCAGCCCGTGACAGCTGACTAACACCCAGGTACCTATTTTACTGCTAGGTAACAGGGGCATAGGGTGAAAGAAACTCTGCCCATTGTTTCTCGCCGGCGCCTGGGATCGAACCCGGGACCACAGGATCACAAGTCCAGTGTGCTGTCCGCTCGGCCGACCGGCTCCCTTTAAATACACAACTAGCACAAATACACAATTCACACAAATACAATTACAACACATACACAATTAATACACAACTTGCACGAAAATATAAACAATACTCAACAAGCCCAATTATTAACGCTAAATAACTAGCGCATATACATCAAATACACAACTACACAATTCCCCAAATACACTTACAAAACATGTACAATTAATACACAACTTGCACAAAAATACACAATTTGTAGGAATATAATCATTTCATAATTGCAGTCATCATCATACAACTTATACAAAATACAGAATCTGCACAATTAATACATGACATGTATGACTATAATAATTGTGCTATTTGTACAAATACCATCACAACCAACTAGGTCAAACAATGCACGATTTGCATGATATTTTCTAGGTATGTTTAGGTCATCATTTATAATATGCTGAGTTTAACCAACTCTCTTAAAAGTCAGAATTACACATGAATGAATGGCAAGTCTGACATCCTATGAGCTCAATATAAAAAAAACATTTACCGTAAATGTTTCAACATTATTAATGCTAAACTATTTATCTAGCTTATGTCCACTGTTTTAATGTCTTATTAATACCCCCCTTGTTACATCCTTTTCAATCATGTCACTCATATTTATTTAGACAAACCCTCAAACAGACTTATTAGTTCTAACCCTAGTTAAGTTGGGACAGGCGAGGTTTGGTGAAGTCAGTTAATTCTATGATAATGTTAAGCAAATCTACTATATCCTATCAAAAATGCAACCAATTACAACCTAAATTTATCTAAATCTATCAAAAATTATATTTATTCTATAGAAATTTAACCAAATTCAACCTAGCAAAAGCTAAACTAACACTTTGATGCTCTGGGTGGCATGCACCACACTACTCCGGGTGGGTTTGAGCATTCTGTGGGAGCGCACGGTAATTCTGAAAAGATCTTTTCAACTTTGTTACCTCAATTCTCGTCCTAGGTTTTTCAATTTGGTATCATTGTGTTTGCAATAGATATCTCTACAGTACTAAAGGCATATTAAGTCCAAATGCCCAGCGTACCATCCGCAACAGAGAAAGTGAGAGCGTGTTACCCGGGAGTGCGCAAGACTGATAAAATGTGTACACTCTTTTCACCTTGATTACCTCAATTCTCGATCTAGGTCTTTCATTTTGGCAACAATGTGTTTGAAATAGAATTCCCAATAGGAGTATATGCATATAATGTCAAAAACAGCGGCGTGCTTCACTCGCCGTCAAGATGAAAGTTACCAGAAAGAGAGCGCTACGCCACCCCAAGGCACCTCTCATTACAAACGAGAGCGTTGTCGTACCAAAATGTGTATACTCTTTTCAACTTTGTCATCTTAGTTCTCGTCCTAGGTTTTTCAATTTGGTATCAATGTGTTTGCAATAGAATTCTTTACAGGACTAAATGCATATAAAGCCCAAAAGCTAGGCGATAATTAAGAAAGTGAGAGCCTGTTACCCGGGAGCATACAAGAGCAATAAAATGTATACACTCTCTTCACTTTGGAGCTGTTAATGTCTATTTTCAACTCCCATTCCACCCTAGATTACAGCTAATTTTGCTAATATGTTATTATGTGAAGTATGTTATTAATAAGTATTTTCCTCAAATTACCACAAATCAACCACCTCGTACCTAACCTCTGATCCGACATATACTCAGAAAAGTGATGTTTTTTGGATAAGAACCTAACTGCCCCACACCTAACCTGCAGAGGTCTTGAAGCTTTGATGAATATTATATCTACATTCTTGGAAAAGTAAAGATTTGGATATGAACCTAACCACACTCTGCCTAACCTGCTTGGATCTTTGTTAAACATTGTAACCATATTCGTAGAAAAGTAATGTTTTGGACATGAACCTAACTACCACTCCTAATATATAACCTAAATATATAGTGTAATTTCGAGGTAAGGGGGGTCTAAACCCCCTAGTTATGATTTAGGATAAGGAAAATTGGGTAATGGTAATTGTATAGTTTTAGTGTTTCATAACCCCTTTCTGACTAAGGTTAGGTAAATACAGTATGGTTAAGTTCAACTTATGTAGAGAAAATTCCCATTATTAACATATTTTCCATTAACCCCCTATGTAATAGAGGTTAGGTTGGGGATGGTTGTATTGATGTGAAAAAACAAAAAAAACGGCTAGGAATATTGTGCAATATTGAACCAAAATCCATGCATCAGAGGTTAGGTCCAGGACGGTTGAGTTGATGCATAAACAAAACTTTCCCCCATAAATACGACAAATTTGAAGTTAGATAAAGGGAGGGTAGGTCCAGGACGGTTGGGTTGATGTGTAAAACAAAACACTTACCCAACAATATAGCTGCAATATTGAACATAAATCCAAGTTTAATAGGCGAGGGGTAGTTAGGTTTATATCCAAAACATCACTTTTCTACGAATATGGTTACAATGTTCAACAAAGATCCAAACAGGTTAGGCACAGTGTGGTTAGGTTCATATCCAAAACTTCACTTTTCCAAGAATATAGATATAATGTTCAACAAAGCTCCAAGAACTCTGCAGGTTAGGTGCGGGGCAGTTAGGTTCTTATCCAAAAAAACATCACTTTTCTGAGTATATGTCGTATCAGAGGATAGGTACGAGGTGGTTGATTTGTGGTAATTTGAGGAAAATACCTATTAATAACATACTTCACATAATAACATATTAGCAAAATTAGCTGTAATCTAAGGTGGAATGGGAGTTGGAAATTAACAGCTCTGAACAGTCAACTCGTGCTCTAGATGTGATGTGCATATTTACATTTAGTAGAATTTGGGGTTTTGGTTTGATACAATTAGGACAAATTTAGTGGAATAGACAAAATTGGGATAATTTGGATGAATTTACCTAATGCTGTGTTAGGATTGGTTAGGTTAGGTCTGGTTTGGTAGGTTTGTTGATGGTAAATTAATCTGGATAATTGGATATAGCTAGATGGACACAGCACTAGCTCTATGAAAATGGTCTTGGGAATGGAGGATGTTGTGCCAAGACTGGATGTTGGATATTGGAAGTTTAGATGGAATAGGTAAAAAGGGGGGTAAAAATGGGTTTTAGCTGTGCTATGATATAAAACATATTGGGATATATTTGTTAGAAATTGTTTTAAATTCGCTTGAATTTAGGTGGGATAGCCTAAATTTCCCCAAGTTTAATAAAATCTAGCTTTGGATATGTTAGGATAGGTTAGGTAGGGCTGTGTAGGGTAGGTTGGAATAGGTGAAAACTTGGCTAAAATGAGCTTTGGCAGTGCTATGATACAAAACATTTGGGTATATTTGGTGGAAACTGGCTTAAATTAAGTAAGATGGCTTAAATTAAACTAACTTTAATCAAATCTAGCTTTGGATATGTTAGGTCTGGTTAGGTTAGGTTAAGTTGTCAAGGGCAGGTTGAAATAGGTGAAAACTTGGCTAAAATTGGCTGTGGCTGTGCTATGTTACAAAACATTTTTTGAGTATGTTTGTGGAAATTGTCTTAAATTAGGTTACATTTAGATGGGATAGTACAAATTTTGCAACTTTAATCTAATCTAACTTTGGATATGCTAGGCAAGGTTAGGTGAAGTTGAGTAGGGTAGGATATATAATATCTTAGGGGGTAATGAACTAACATATTCAAAATATTTTGTAAATTTTCTTATTTTGCGGGGTTCTAGCTATAGTATTGACTCAAGTATTGACAGAGGTGACATAAGCTGATATTTGAGGATATGGGATGCTCATTCTGAGTTAGTTTAGCTTTTGCTAGGTTGAATTTGGTTAAATTTCTAAAGCATAAATATAATGTTTGATATATTTAGATGAATTTAGGTTGTAATTGGTTGCATTTTTGATAGAATATGGTAGATTTGCTTAACATTATCATAATGTTAAGGGGCATTCCAGCAAACACGTGGAGAGACTATGGCTGCCTTGGGTAGACTGATCCAACGTCAAATACAGCAGTCCCAGGTCGACTCTGTAATCAGACACGTCATTAGTGCTGGGGACACTCTAGGGCACCTCACTATGAGGTGCCCTAGAACAATACACATTTGTATTGTTCATATTTTGACAGTTGTGTATTGATTATATTGTCGTGACGCTGAACCCCGGTTCATTCCGAACACAGCGATTACACAACACATAACACCTTGCCTCAGCAACCGTTACTACCACCGTGTACTCCTACACACACCAGACCCTTGAGGCGTACCACTAGGTTTGTACTGGAACACAATGAGTGGACATATGGAAGGTATTTAAAGGCCGTCGGGTTTTGTCATTTAATTACAAAGAATAGACTCTGACAAATAATACTATATTAATTAACATACTCTATTAGGTCAATACACTTCCAATACCCATAGACCACTTGACCTCCGCGATCACCACCCACACTCGTAACTTCCGCCTAAGTCCCTAATACGGAATGATTACTACAACGCTCCACACCCGGTTAGTCTTTCATTCAATACTCACATACTGCAGACTTAACTTGGTCACTAAGATCACATCAGGTTCTCGCATAGCTGTCTGCTACACTTCGCTGCTGCCACAAACGGGGATCCAAAGGACTTGCTAGTTCCACTTCCACAATCAGACTGCCTCCAGTCAGCCATGGCCTCAAACATTTCACCACGCCTCTTGAGGAAGGTATAATCCGATTAACCTTATCCCTAGAGCGGTAATCTTGTTCCTAGAAGCCTGACGAAGAATAATTCCTCTTTCCAGGAATTATTAATTTGGCTAAACAGCTTCGGTCTTAATCCATTGACCTTTCTTAGATATGTGATCCATAGTCTGTCTACTTACATGTACTTTCAATCATCATTCGTTAAGTGTTGTAGTAATGATCCTCTAGCTAATAATTCCTACTAACTTGTGGATTACAACACCACTCCCCTCCTTAAACACGCATATGTCCCCATATGCATCATTGCAATGGTTCCATTAGTGCAAGGACCTGGAGGATGCACCCACCATATGTGTACAACTAAAACATCATCCAATAAGTTCATCATACACACAATGAAATAAATTAAAATTTTCCCCGACATAACTCTCAACACTTCTCCAACATATACATTATATTCACATCATAGCACAGGTAAAATAGTCTGTAATAATTTTTCCCATCTCCAACAATGCACATATACCTAAACTGCTGACATATAATTACATACAAACATAACCATAAAATTACATGGACCAGAATGCTGGCACTTAAACAGAAATGACACTAGTCATTAATATATACACAACACATATATATCTAAGGTTCTTCATCCTTAGTAATAAGTTAATTACAATTTAACATCTTGCCCTGTACTGTTGACATAAGGGCTTACAATAATCACACAATGTTTCACTGGCCTCCTCCACAATTGGCAGCATCACTTCTCTTGTCTTCGTGTCCCACGGTTGCTAGGTCATAGATCCTCCATGACCCAGACAAAACCCAGGCTGTCCAGCCTGGTGAATGTTGTCAATGTCCCATCGTTGCTCTGAGCTAACGTGATCCTGGCCTCCAGAGCAACGGAGATTCCTACCCCAGGGTCATGTTCCCTTGGGTCTGTGCTGACGTCTCGTTCCAGGGCACCAATCCCAGAACGCTGTAGATCCCTCACAGCTCTCTGGTCTAGGCCCATCCGCCCAGAGTGTGTCCACCTGTATTCACACCTTCCCGACCGCTGTACCTGCAAAATATTCCCTCGGAGCCCCCTGGCTCGATCCCATTATTACATAACCCCCTCGGCTCCTTACTCTCTCCCCGTATATAGCCTGAGCGCAGCTGCAAAACCATTGCAGCTGGCCCTTATCCCTGCTTTGATGTCAGGGGGCGAATTTCGCCTATAACGTCACGTTGGCTTCACTTCCACCCCCCTTTTTTTTCTAGAATAACTGAGTGTAGCTCATAGCTTCCCTTCTACTCTACCTGAAGCTCTGTGACATGATCCCGGGGGACCTTCTCATGCCTAACACTCAGTAATGGTGCCGATGAGGTAATATACAGTATATACATACACATACATTATCACAATAAATACTTCATTAAAATAATTTCACAACTGATGTTACTAAAGCATCATACTGCCAATGGCTCGCCTCAAGCAAGATTCCTGTAACAACTTAATTAATGAGACATTAGTATATCTACTCGGCTCGTCCACTGCAACCACCAACACCTGAAATTTTGAAATTCTACATTGTAATCTTATCCATAAGACTTACCCACTCCGACTTAATTAATGAAAATTTTAATGAAAATATTGAATTTTTATTAGTCTTTTGGGTCTTGCTAGATATATCGACTTGGCTCGCCTACTGCAGCCACCAACTCCTGCAATTATTCACATTTCATCTTATCCATAAGACTTACCCACTCCGACACACCATTACCTCTGGTCATCCCAACCACTGATGATCTCAATATAAGGCCACACATCCCTACAACCACTTCCTGCGTCCTAACGCACCAACCTTGTGGATTACAACAATATTTTGTGCAAGTTGTGTATTAATTGTTCATATGTTGTAATTGTATTTGTGTGAATTATGTATTTGTACTAGTTGTGTATTTACATTTTTGGGCTTGTTATGTATTGTATGTATTTTGTACTGGATATTTGATTGTATTTATGCAAGTTGTGTAATAATAATAATTATGTAAATATGTATAATATTTGCGGAAGTTGGGTATTTATTGCATATGTTGTGCAATTGTATGTGGACGAATTGTGTATTTACACTTGTTGTGTATTTTTTGTCATTGCACAAGATATGTAATTATATAGAAAGTTTGCTTGTATTAATCGTGCAAATATGTGTAATAATTACACCAATTTGTGTAATAATTGTCCATGTTTTATAATCGTTTTGTGCGAAGAGTGCATCTATGCAAGTTGTGTTTTTAATTTGCTGAAGTGGAACTGGTGCAGCTGTATTTTTGTGTGAAAATTGTGTATTTGTGTAAGTTCTGTATATGCAATCTGAAAAAAAATTGATCTTCATGTGCAAGTGTGAAAGTGTATTTTGGTTTATGAGACAATGTGTGGGTATTTTGTGAAAATTATGTTTGTGAAATTGTGTAATTTTAGTGAAAGCACATTTTGATTGTCTAAATGTATAAACAATTTGCTATATTTGTGCAAATACAACAATTTGGGTAAATGTCATACTTTGAGTGTACAATACACGTTTGTAAATAGTATAATACCATTTACACATTATTTGTGTAAAAGGTATTGTACCATTTACAATACTATTTGTACCATTTGTTTTTCTGTGCAACTGACATATTTTGTATGTAAATGACATATTTTGTCTATAAATGACATATTTTGTTTGTAAATGGCATATTTCGTATGTAAATAATATATTTTGTGCATAAATGGCATATTTGGTGTGTAAATGCTGTATTTTCTGTGTATGGCATAAATTACATCTGATTAATGGGGAAGTGGTAGCAAAAACTAGGCTATTCTCTATGAATGTATGGGTTGTGAAGTGTGTGTAGGTACGTTTGCTTGTATTTGTGACTGTTGGTTTAGAAACAAGTTAGCTGATTTGCATAGCAAGATTAGGATTTTTTTAGGTGTATAAATGATTAGCCTTTGAATACATAGTGGCTGGCATCCAGATGAGATGCTAGATGGATGAATCGCGGTGCGACATTTCGATGGCTATTTGACGGATGTAAGGACACTTGACTAGCCTATGATCACAGCTACTAATCCACTGAGCTGACAGATGTACGGTAACTACTTGCGGATTATAGTACAATATCTGGCTACAGCGTTTCATAATTGCTGTTGCGCATAAAACTGGAATGTAGGCTATTTATTATAAACTATTATTGTACACTAATATAGATGTGGGGTCCTTGATTGTTTTAAGCGCAAGTTGGGCATATATAAGAATGAGATTGGGTGGATATATATATAGGAGCAGCCTCGTATGGGCTAATAGGCCTTCGACAGTTACCTTCATTATTATGTTCAGCCCACTCGCTATGCTGCCAGATGTACGATTCTGCTCAAATTGCGGTACAACATTTGGGTAGCTTTTATAGTTTTTGAACTTATCAGTACATTATGATTACAGTTGTGAACGACTAAAATGTATATTCTTAAACTGCTGATTAGGTTAGGTTAGGTTTGGTAAAATGGGGATCGATACAATGTATATTCTTAAATCTCTGATTAGGTTAGGTGGGGATGGATAGTCTAGCCATTCCGTTACACACAGTTTGAAAAGTCAAGTTGCTGCGGGGGAACCTTAACCCCTATTTGGTAATGGAAGCTAATACCCTATCCCTATACTGAGGTCGCTTTTTGCGACATCGCTAAACAACAAGAAGTCTGTAGATATTCATTTTGTTTTCATTTAATAATAGATTAGGTCAGGTTGGTTTGATAGGGTTTATGAATCGAATAACAGAAAATATGAGTAATGAGCAAAAAATTGAAGCATCAGAGCATCGCCTGTGATGAAACAGAGTACAGTTGAGGTATTTGAGCGATTAGGAAATGGAACTAATGTGCGAACCTCCTAGGAACCTGTGAGTGTGATGTTATAACTGTCCATATGTGTGATGTTATAACTGTCTCTGTGTGTGATGTTAATACAGTCACTGTGTGTGATGTTATACCTGTCTCTGTCTGTGATGTTATAACTGTCCCTATGTGTGATGTTTTACCTGTCTCTGTGTGTGATGTTATAACTCTCACTGTGTATGATGTTATAACTGTCCTGTGCGTGATGTTATAACTGTCCCTGTGTGTGATGTTATAACTGTCTCTGTGTGTAATGTTATAACTGCCTCTGTGTGTGATGTTATAACAGTCCCTGTGTGTGAGGTTATAACTGTCCCTGTGTGTGATGTTATAATTGTCCCTTTGTGTGATGTTATAGCTATGTCTGTGTGTGATGTTATATCTGTCCCTGTGTGCGATGTTATACATGTCCCTGTGAGTGATGTTATAACTCTCCCTGTGAGTGGGATGTTATAACTCCCCCTGCGAGTGGGATGTTATAACTGTCCATATGTGTGATGTTATAACTGTCTCTGTGTGTGACGTTATAACTGTCCCTGTGTGATGTTATAACTGTCCCTGTGTGTGATGTTATAACAGTCCCTGTGTGTGATGTTATAACTGTTCCTGTGTGTGATGTTATAACTGTCTCTGTGTGTGATGTTATAACAGTCTCTCTGTGTGATGTTATAGATGTCTCTGTGTGTGATGTTATAAGTCCCCCAATGTGTGATGTTTTACCTGTCTCTGTGTGTGATGTTATAACTCTCCCTGTGTATGATGTTATTACTGCCTCTGTGTGTGATGTTATACCTGTCCCTGTGTGTGATGTTATACCTGTCTCTGAGTGTGATGTTATAACTGTCCCTATGTGTGATGTTATAACTCTCCCCGTTTGTGATGTTATATAACTGTCTATGTGTGTGATGTTTTGATTGTCTCTGTGTCTGATGTTATAACTGTTCCTTTGAGTGATTTATAACAGTCCCTATGTGTGATGTTATAACTGTCCCTGTGTGTGATGTTATAACTGTCCCTGTGTGTGATGTTATAACTATCCCTGTGTGTGATGTTAAATCTGTCCATGTGTGTGATGTTATAACTGTCTCTGTGTGTGGAGTTATAACAGTCTCTTTGTGTGATGTTTTACCTGTCTCTGTGTGTGAGATGTTATAACTCTCCCTATGTGTGATGTTATAACTGTTCTTTTGAGTGATTTAAAACTGTCCCTGTGTGTGATGTTATAACTGTCCCTGTGTGTGATGTTATAACTGTTCCTGTGTGTGATGTTATAACTGTCCCTTTGAGTGATGTTATAACTGTCCCTTTGTGTGATGTTAAAACTGTCCCTGTGTGTGATGTTATAACTGTCCCTGTGTGTGATGTTATAACTGTTCCTGTGTGTGATGTTATAACTGTCCCTTTGAATGATGTTATAACTGTCCCTTTGTGTGATGTTATAACTGTCCCTGTGTGTGATGTTATAATTGTCCTTATGTGTTATGTTATAACTGTCTTTATGTGTTATGTTATAACTGTCTCTGTGTGTGATGTTATAACTGTTCCTGTGTGTGATGTTATAACTGTTCCTGTGTGTGATGTTATAACTGTCCCTTTGTGTGATGTTATAATTGTCCTTATGTGTTATGTTATAACTGTCTCTGTGTGTAATGTTATAACTGTCCTTGTGTGATGTTATAACTGTCTCTGTGTGTGACGTAATAACTGTCCCTGTGTGTGATGTTATAACTGTCCCTGTGTGCGATGTTATAACTGTTCCTGTGTGTGATGTTATAACTGTCCCTTTGTGTGATGTTATAACTGTCCTTATGTGTTATGTTATAACTGTCTCTGTGTGTGATGTTATACCAGTCCCTGTGTGTGATGTTATAACTGTACCTATGTGTGATGTTTTACCTGTTCCTGTGTGTGATGTTATAACACTCCCTGTGTATGATGTTATAACTGTTCTGTATGTGATGCTATAACTGTCCCTGTGTGTCATGTTATAACAGTCCCTGTGTGTGATGTTTTAACTGTCCCTTTGTGTGATGTTATAACTGTCCTTATGTGTTATGTTATAACTGTCTCTGTGTGTGATGTTATAACTGTCCCTGTATGTGATGTTATACCTGTCTCTGTGCGTGATGTTATAACTCTCTTTGTGTATGATGTTATAACTGTTCCTGTGTGTGATGTTATAGCTGTCTCTGTGTGTGATGTTATAACTGTCCCTATGTGTGATGTTATACCTGTCTCGGTGTGTGATGTTATAACGGTCCCTGTGTGTGATGTTATTCCTGTCTGTGTATGATGTTATAACTGTTCTGTGTGTGATGATATAACTGTCCCTATGTGTCATGTTATAACTGTCTCTGTGTGTGATGTTATAACTGTCACTATGTGTGATGTTATAACTGTCCCTGTGTGTGATGTTATAACTGTCCCTATGTGTGATGTTATAGCTGTCCCTGTGTGTGATGTTATAACTGTCTCTGTGTGTGATGTTATTACTGTTTCGGTGTGTGATGTTGTAACTGTCCCTGTTTGTGATGTTATAACTGGCTCTGTGTGTGATGTTATAACTGTTCCTATGTGTGATGTTATGACTCTGCCTGTGTGAGTGATGTTATAACTGTCCCTGTGTTAGTGATGTTATAATTGCCCCTGTGTGTGATGTTATAACTAGTCCTTTGAGTGATTTATAACTGTCCCTGTGTGTGATGTTATAACTGTCTCTGTGTGTGATGTTTTAAGTGTCCCTATGTGTTATGTTATAACTGTCACTATATGTGATGTTATAACGGTCTCTGTGTGTGATGTTATAACTGTCCCTATGTGTGATGTTATAACTGTCTCTGTGTGTGATGTTATAACAGTCCTTATGTCTTATGTTATAACTATCCCTGTGTGTGATGTTATAACTGTTCCTGTGTATGATGTTATAACTGTCCCTTTGTGTGTGATGTTATAACTGTCCCTTTGTGTGATGTTATAACTGTCCTTATGTGTTATGTTATAACTGTCTATGTGTGTGATGTTATAACTGTTCCTTTGTGTGATGTTTTAACTGTCCTTATGTGTTATGTTATAACTATCCCTGTGTGTGATGTTATAACTGTCCCTGTGTGTGATGTTATAACTGTCCCTTTGTGTGATGTTATAACTGTCCTCATGTGTTATGTTATAACTGTCTCTGTGTGTGATGTTATAACTGTCCCTTTGTGTGATGTTATAATTGTCCTTATGTGTTATGTTATAACTGTCTCTGTGTGTAATGTTATAACTGTCCTTGTGTGATGTTATAACTGTCTCTGTGTGTGACGTAATAACTGTCCTTGTGTGTGATGTTATAACTGTCCCTGTGTGTGATGTTATAACTGTTCCTGTGTGTGATGTTATAACTGTCCCTTTGTGTGATGTTATAACTGTCCTTATGTGTTATGTTATAACTGTCTCTGTGTGTGATGTTATAACAGTCCCTGTGTGTGATGTTATAACTGTACCTATGTGTGATGTTTTACCTGTTCCTGTGTGTGATGTTATAACACTTCCTGTGTATGATGTTATAACTGTTCTGTATGTGATGCTATAACTGTCCCTGTGTGTCATGTTATAACAGTCCCTGTGTGTGATGTTTTAACTGTCCCTTTGAGTGATGTTATACCTGTCCTTATGTGTTATGTTATAACTGTCTCTGTGTGTGATGTTATAACTGTCCCTGTATGTGATGTTATACCTGTCTCTGTGCGTGATGTTATAACTCTCTTTGTGTATGATGTTATAACTGTTCCTGTGTGTGATGTTATAGCTGTCTCTGTGTGTGATGTTATAACTGTCCCTATGTGTGATGTTATACCTGTCTCTGTGTGTGATGTTATAACGGTCCCTGTGTGTGATGTTATTCCTGTCTGTGTATGATGTTATAACTGTTCTGTGTGTGATGATATAACTGTCCCTGTGTGTGATGTTATAACTGTCTCTGTGTGTGATGTTATAACTGTCACTATGTGTGATGTTATAACTGTCCCTGTGTGTGATGTTATAACTGTCCCTATGTGTGATGTTATAGCTGTCCCTGTGTGTGATGTTATAACTGTCTCTGTGTGTGATGTTATTACTGTTTCTGTGTGTGATGTTGTAACTGTTCCTGTTTGTGATGTTATAACTGGCTCTGTGTGTGATGTTATAACTGTTCCTATGTGTGATGTTATGACTCTGCCTGTGTGAGTGATGTTATAACTGTCCCTGTGTGAGTGATGTTATAATTGCCCCTGTGTGTGATGTTATAACTAGTCCTTTGAGTGATTTATAACTGTCCCTGTGTGTGATGTTATAACTGTTTCTGTGTGTGATGTTTTAAGTGTCCCTATGTGTTATGTTATAACTGTCCCTATGTGTGATGTTATAGCTGTCCCTGTGTGTGATGTTATAACTGTTCCTGTGTGGGATGTTATAACTGTCTCTGTGTGTGATGTTATAACAGTCCTTATGTCTTATGTTATAACTATCCCTGTGTGTGATGTTATAACTGTTCCTGTGTATGATGTTATAACTGTCCCTTTGTGTGTGATGTTATAACTGTTTCTGTGTGTGATGTTTTAAGTGTCCCTATGTGTTATGTTATAACTGTCCCTATATGTGATGTTATAACGGTCTCTGTGTGTGATGTTATAACTGTCCCTATGTGTGATGTTATAACTGTCCCTGTGAGTGATGTTATAACTGTCCCTGTGTGTGATGTTATAACTGTTCCTGTGTGGGATGTTATAACTGTCTCTGTGTGTGATGTTATAACAGTCCTTATGTCTTATGTTATAACTATCCCTGTGTGTGATGTTATAACTGTTCCTGTGTATGATGTTATAACTGTCCCTTTGTGTGTGATGTTATAACTGTCCCTTTGTGTGATGTTATAACTGTCCTTATGTGTTATGTTATAACTGTCTATGTGTGTGATGTTATAACTGTTCCTTTGTGTGATGTTTTAACTATCCTTATGTGTTATGTTATAACTATCCCTGTGTGTGATGTTATAACTGTCCCTGTGTGTGATGTTATAACTGTCTCTGTGTGTGATGTTATAACTGTCCCTTTGTGTGATGTTATAACTGTCCTTATGTGTTATGTTATAACTGTGCTCTGTGTGCTAGTCTCTGTGTGCTATAACTGTCTTTACTGCTAGAATCCACTCAGTAAAACATCTAAATTACTGGGACCGACTAAAGAGCCTAAATCTGTACTCCCTTGAGCGCAGGCGGGAGAGATACATAATAATTTACACGTGGAAAATAATTGAGGGGCTGGTCCCAAACCTGCACACAGAAATAACACCACATGAGACCAGAAGACATGGCAGGATGTGCAGAATACCCCCGTTGAAAAGCAGAGGTGCAACAGGTACTCTGAGAGAGAACTCTATCAACATCAGAGGCCCGAGACTGTTCAACACGCTTCCACTACACATAAGGGGCATAACTGGCAAACCCCTCACAGTGTTCAAGAGAGAACTGGATAAGCACCTCCAAAGGATACCTGATCAACCAGGCTGTGACTCATACGTCAGGCTGCGAGCAGCCGCGTCTAACAGCCTGGTTGATCAGTCCAGCAACCAGGAGGCCTGGTCGACGACCGGGCCGAGGGGACACTAAGCCCCAGAAGCACCTCAAGGTAGCCAAGGAAGGTGTGTGATGTTATAACTGTCCTTATGTCTTATGTTATAACTATCCCTGTGTGTGATGTTATAACTGTTCCTGTGTATGATGTTATAACTGTCCCTTTGTGTGATGTTATAACTGTCCTTATGTGTTATGTTATAACTGTCTCTGTGTGTGATGTTATAACAGTCCCTTTGTGTGATGATATAACAGTCCCTTTGTGTGATGATATAACACTCCCTGTGTGTGATGGTATAACACTCCCTGTCTATGATGTTATAACTGTTCTGTGTGTGATGTTATAACTGTTCCTGTGTGTGATGTTATAACTGTCTCTGTGTGTGATGTTATAACTGTCCCTATGTGTAATGTTATACCTGTTTCTGTGTGTGATGTTATAACGGTCCCAATGTGTGATGTTATAGCTGTCATTGTGTGTGATGTTATAACTGTCCATATGTGTTATGTTATAACTGTCCTTATGTGTGATGTTATAACTGTCCCTACGTGTGATGTTATTGCAGTCATTGTGTGTGATGTTATAACTGTCTCTGTGTGTGATGTTATAACTGTTTCTGTGTGTGATGTTATAACTGTCACTATGTGTGATGTTATAACTGTTCCTGTGTGTGATGTTATAACTGCCTTTGTGTGTGATGTTATAACTGTTCCTGTGTGTGATGTTATAACTGTCTCTGTGTGTGATGTTATAACTGTCCCTATGTGTGATGTTATAACTGTCTCTGTGTGTGATGTTATAACTGTTTCTGTGTACTCACCTAGTTGTACTCACCTATTTGTGCTTGCGGGGGTTGAGCTTTGGCTCTTTGGTCCCGCCTCTCAACTGTCAATCAACTGATGTACAGATTCCTGAGCCTACTGGGCTCTATCATATCTACATTTGAAACTGTGTATGGAGTCAGCCTCCACCACATCACTGCCTAATGCATTCCATCCGTTAACTACTCTGACACTGAAAAAGTTCCTTCTAACGTCTCTGTGGCTCATGTGGGTACTCAGTTTCCACCTGTGTCCCCTTGTTCGCGTCTTTATAACTGTCCCTGTGTGTGATGTTATAACTGTCTCTGTGTGTGATGTTTTAAGTGTCCCTATGTGTTATGTTATAACTGTCCCTATGTGTGATGTTATAGCTGTCCCTGTGTGTGATGTTATAACTGTCTCTGTGTGTGATGTTATAACTGTCCCTGTGTGTGATGTTATAACTGTCTCTGTGTGTGATGTTATAACTGTCCCTATGTGTGATGTTAAAACTGTCCCTGTGAGTGATGTTATAACTGTCCCTGTGTGTGATGTTATAACTGTTCCTGTGTGTGATGTTATAACTGTCTCTGTGTGTGATGTTATAACTGTCCCTATGTGTGATGTTATAACTGTTCCTTTGTGTGATGTTATAACTGTCCTTATGTGTTATGTTATAACTGTCCCTGTGTGTGATGTTATAACTGTCCCTTTGTGTGATGTTATAACTGTCCTTATGTCTTATGTTATAACTATCCCTTTGTGTGATGTTATAACTGTCCCTGTGTGTGATGTTATAACTGTCACTATGTGTGATGTTATAACTGTTCCTGTGTGTGATGTTATAACTGCCTCTGTGTGTGATGTTATAACTGTTCCTGTGTGTGATGTTATAACTGTCTCTGTGTGTGATGTTATAACTGTCCCTATGTGTGATGTTATACCTGTTTCTGTGTGTGATGTTATAACGGTCCCTATGTGTGATGTTATAACGGTCCCTATGTGTGATGTTATAGCTGTCATTGTGTGTGATGTTATAACTGTCCCTATGTGTTATGTTATAACTGTCCTTATGTGTGATGTTATAACTGTCCCTACGTGTGATGTTATAGCTGTCATTGTGTGTGATGTTATAACTGTCTCTGTGTGTGATGTTATAACTGTTTCTGTGTGTGATATTATACCTATCTCTGTGTGTGATGTTATAACTGTCCCTGTGTGTGATGTTATAACTGTCACTATGTGTGATGTTATAACTGTTCCTGTGTGTGATGTTATAACTGCCTCTGTGTGTGATGTTATAACTGTTCCTGTGTGTGATGTTATAACTGTTTCTGTGTGTGATGTTATAACTGTCCCTATGTGTGATGTTATAACTGTCTCTGTGTGTGATGTTATAACTGTTTCTGTGTACTCACCTAGTTGTACTCACCTATTTGTGCTTGCGGGGGTTGAGCTTTGGCTCTTTGGTCCCGCCTCTCAACTGTCAATCAACTGATGTACAGATTCCTGAGCCTACTGGGCTCTATCATATCTACATTTGAAACTGTGTATGGAGTCAGCCTCCACCACATCACTGCCTAATGCATTCCATCCGTTAACTACTCTGACACTGAAAAAGTTCCTTCTAACGTCTCTGTGGCTCATGTGTGTACTCAGTTTCCACCTGTGTCCCCTTGTTCGCGTCTATATAACTGTCCCTGTGTGTGATGTTATAACTGTCTCCGTGTGTGATGTTTTAAGTGTCCCTATGTGTTATGTTATAACTGTCCCTATGTGTGATGTTATAGCTGTCCCTGTGTGTGATGTTATAACTGTCTCTGTGTGTGATGTTATAACTGTCCCTGTGTGTGATGTTATAACTGTCTCTGTGTGTGATGTTATAACTGTCCCTATGTGTGATGTTATAACTGTCCCTGTGAGTGATGTTATAACTGTCCCTGTGTGTGATGTTATAACTGTTCCTGTGTGTGATGTTATAACTGTCTCTGTGTGTGATGTTATAACTGTCCCTTTGTGTGATGTTATAACTGTTCCTTTGTGTGATGTTATAACTGTCCTTATGTGTTATGGTATAACTGTCCCTGTGTGTGATGTTATAACTGTCCCTTTGTGTGATGTTATAACTGTCCTTATGTCTTATGTTATAACTATCCCTGTGTGTGATGTTATAACTGTTCCTGTGTTTGATGCTATAACTGTCCCTTTGTGTGATGTTATAACTGTCCTTATGTGTTATGTTATAATTGTCTCTGTGTGTGATGTTATAACAGTCTCTGTGTGTGATGTTATAACAGTCCCTTTGTGTGATGTTATAACTGTCCCTGTGAGTGATGTTATAACACTCCCTGTCTATGATGTTATAACTGTTCTGTGTGTGATGTTATAACTGTTCCTGTGTGTGATGTTATAACTGTCTCTGTGTGTGATGTTATAACTGTCCCTATGTGTGATGTTATACCTGTTTCTGTGTGTGATGTTATAACGGTCCCTATGTGTGATGTTATAACGGTCCCTATGTGTGATGTTATAGCTGTCATTGTGTGTGATGTTATAACTGTCCCTATGTGTTATGTTATAACTGTCCTTATGTGTGATGTTATAACTGTCCCTACGTGTGATGTTATAGCTGTCATTGTGTGTGATGTTATAACTGTCTCTGTGTGTGATGTTATAACTGTTTCTGTGTGTGATATTATACCTATCTCTGTGTGTGATGTTATAACTGTCCCTGTGTGTGATGTTATAACTGTCACTATGTGTGATGTTATAACTGTTCCTGTGTGTGATGTTATAACTGCCTCTGTGTGTGATGTTATAACTGTTCCTGTGTGTGATGTTATAACTGTCTCTGTGTGTGATGTTATAACTGTCCCTATGTGTGATGTTATACATGTCTCTGTGTGTGATGTTATAACTGTCCCTGTGTGTGATGTTATAACTGTCTCTGAGTGTGATGTTATAACTGTCCCTATGTGTTATGTTATAACTGTCCTTATGTGTGATGTTATAACTGTCCCTATGTGTGATGTTATAGCCGTCATTGTGTGTGATGTTATAACTGTCTCTGAGTGTGATTTTGTACCTGTCCCTGTGTGTGATGTTATAACTGGCTCTGTGTGTGATGTTATAACTGGCCCTGTGTGAGTGATGTTATAACTGTCCCTGTGTGAGTGATGTTATAACTGTCCATGTGTGAGTGAGGTTATAACTGTCCCTGTGTGAGTGATGTTATAACTGGCTCTTTGTGTGATGTTATAACTGTCCCTGTGTACTCACCTAGTTGTACTCACCTATTTGTGCTTGCGGGGGTTGAGCTTTGGCTTTTTGGTCCCGCCTCTCAACTGTCAATGAACTGATGTACAGATTCCTGAGCCTACTGGGCTCTATCATATCTACATTTGAAACTGTGTATGGAGTCAGCCTCCACCACATCACTGGCTAATGCATTCCATCCGTTAACTACTCTGACACTGAAAAAGTTTCTTCTAACGTCTCTGTGGCTCATGTGGGTACTCAGTTTCCACCTGCGTCCCCTTGTTCGCGTCCCACCAGTGTTGAATAGTTTATCCTTGTTTACCCGGTCAATTTCTCTGAGGATTTTGTAGGTTGTGATCATGTCTCCCCTTACTCTTCTGTCTTCCAGTGTCGTAAGGTGCATTTCCCGCAGCCTTTCTTCGTAACTCATGCCTCTTAGTTCTGGGACTAGTCTAGTGGCATACCTTTGGACTTTTTCCAGCGTCGTCTTGTGCATGACACGATACGGGCTCCATGCTGGGGCCGCATACTCCAGGATTGGTCTTACATATGTGGTGTACAAGATTCTGAATGATTCCTTACACAGGTTCCTAAACGCTGTTCTGAAGTAAGCCAGCCTCGCATATGCCGCAGACGTAATTATTTATATGTCGGCTTCAGGAGGCAGGTTTGGTGTGATATCAACTCCTAGATCTTTCTCTCTGTCCGTTTCATAAAGTACTTCATCTCCTATTCTGTATCACATGTGTGTGATGTTATAACTGTCCCTGTGTGTGATGTTATAACTGTCCCTCTGTGTGATGTTATAACTGTCCCTGTGTGTGATGTTATAACTATCCCTATGTGTGATGTGATAACTGTCCCTATGTGTGGTGTGAGTGATGTTATAACTGTCCCTGTTTGTGATGTTATAACTGTCGCAATGTTTGATGATATAACTGTCCCTGTGTGTGATGTTATACATGTCTCCGTCCGTGATGTTATAACTCTCACTATGTGTGATGTTATAACTGTCCCAATGTGTGATGTTATAACTGTCCCTGTGTGTGATGTTATAACTGTCCCTGTGTGTGATGTTATACATGTCTCCGTCCGTGATGTTATAACTCTCACTATGTGTGATGTTATAACTGTCCCTCTGTGTGATGTTATAACTGTCCCTTTGTGTGATGTTATAACTGTCCCTGTGTCTGATGTTATAACTGTCCCTATGTATGATGTTAAATCTGCCCATGTGTGTGATGTTATAACTGTCTCTGTGTGTGGTGTTATAACATTCCCTGTGTGTGATATTATAACTGTCCCTATATGTGATGTTTTACCTGTATCTGTGTGTGATGTTATAACTCTCCCTGTGTATGATGTTATAACTGTTCTGTATGTGATGCTATAACTGTCCCTGTGTGTGATGTTATAACTGTCTCTGTGTGTGATGTTATAACTGTCCCTGTGTGTAATGTTATAACTGTCCTTATGTATGATGTTATAACTGTCCCTATGTGTGATTTTATAAATGTCCCTTTGTGTGATGTTATAACTGTCTCTGAGTGTGATGTTATAACTGTCCCTTAAAGTGATTTCTAACTGTCTTTATAAGTGATGTTTTAACTGTCCCTGTGTGTGATGTTATAACTGTCTCTGTGCGTGATGTTATAACTGTCCCTGTGTGTGATATTATAACTGTCCCTGTGTATGATGTTATAACTGTCTCTGAGTGTGATGTTATAACTGTCCCTATGAGTGATTTCAAACTGTCTTTATGTGTGATGTTATAAATGTCTCTGAGTGTGATGTTATAACTGTCCCTGTGTGTGATGTTATAGCTGTCCCTGTGTGTGATGTTATAACTGTCTCTGTGTGTGATGTTATAACTGTCCCTGTGTGTGATGTTATAACTGTCTCTGTGTGTGATGTTATAACTGTCCCTATGTGTGATGTTATAACTGTCCCTGTGAGTGATGTTATAACTGTCCCTGTGTGTGATGTTATAACTGTTCCTGTGTGTGATGTTATAACTGTCTCTGTTTGTGATGTTATAACTGTCCCTTTGTGTGATGTTATAACTGTTCCTTTGTGTGATGTTATAACTGTCCTTATGTGTTATGGTATAACTGTCCCTGTGTGTGATGTTATAACTGTCCCTTTGTGTGATGTTATAACTGTCCTTATGTCTTATGTTATAACTATTCCTGTGTGTGATGTTATAACTGTTCCTGTGTTTGATGCTATAACTGTCCCTTTGTGTGATGTTATAACTGTCCTTATGTGTTATGTTATAACTGTCTCTGTGTGTGATGTTATAACAGTCTCTGTGTGTGATGTTATAACAGTCCCTTTGTGTGATGTTATAACTGTCCCTGTGAGTGATGTTATAACACTCCCTGTCTATGATGTTATAACTGTTCTGTGTGTGATGTTATAACTGTTCCTGTGTGTGATGTTATAACTGTCTCTGTGTGTGATGTTATAACTGTCCCTTTGTGTGATGTTATAACTGTTCCTTTGTGTGATGTTATAACTGTCCTTATGTGTTATGGTATAACTGTCCCTGTGTGTGATGTTATAACTGTCCCTTTGTGTGATGTTATAACTGTCCTTATGTCTTATGTTATAACTATTCCTGTGTGTGATGTTATAACTGTTCCTGTGTTTGATGCTATAACTGTCCCTTTGTGTGATGTTATAACTGTCCTTATGTGTTATGTTATAACTGTCTCTGTGTGTGATGTTATAACAGTCTCTGTGTGTGATGTTATAACAGTCCCTTTGTGTGATGTTATAACTGTCCCTGTGAGTGATGTTATAACACTCCCTGTCTATGATGTTATAACTGTTCTGTGTGTGATGTTATAACTGTTCCTGTGTGTGATGTTATAACTGTCTCTGTGTGTGATGTTATAACTGTCCCTATGTGTGATGTTATACCTGTTTCTGTGTGTGATGTTATAACGGTCCCTATGTGTGATGTTATAACGGTCCCTATGTGTGATGTTATAGCTGTCATTGTGTGTGATGTTATAACTGTCCCTATGTGTTATGTTATAACTGTCCTTATGTGTGATGTTATAACTGTCCCTACGTGTGATGTTATAGCTGTCATTGTGTGTGATGTTATAACTGTCTCTGTGTGTGATGTTATAACTGTTTCTGTGTGTGATATTATACCTATCTCTGTGTGTGATGTTATAACTGTCCCTGTGTGTGATGTTATAACTGTCACTATGTGTGATGTTATAACTGTTCCTGTGTGTGATGTTATAACTGCCTCTGTGTGTGATGTTATAACTGTTCCTGTGTGTGATGTTATAACTGTCTCTGTGTGTGATGTTATAACTGTCCCTATGTGTGATGTTATACATGTCTCTGTGTGTGATGTTATAACTGTCCCTGTGTGTGATGTTATAACTGTCTCTGAGTGTGATGTTATAACTGTCCCTATGTGTTATGTTATAACTGTCCTTATGTGTGATGTTATAACTGTCCCTATGTGTGATGTTATAGCCGTCATTGTGTGTGATGTTATAACTGTCTCTGAGTGTGATGTTGTACCTGTCCCTGTGTGTGATGTTATAACTGGCTCTGTGTGTGATGTTATAACTGGCCCTGTGTGAGTGATGTTATAACTGTCCCTGTGTGAGTGATGTTATAACTGTCCATGTGTGAGTGAGGTTATAACTGTCCCTGTGTGAGTGATGTTATAACTGGCTCTTTGTGTGATGTTATAACTGTCCCTGTGTACTCACCTAGTTGTACTCACCTATTTGTGCTTGCGGGGGTTGAGCTTTGGCTTTTTGGTCCCGCCTCTCAACTGTCAATGAACTGATGTACAGATTCCTGAGCCTACTGGGCTCTATCATATCTACATTTGAAACTGTGTATGGAGTCAGCCTCCACCACATCACTGGCTAATGCATTCCATCCGTTAACTACTCTGACACTGAAAAAGTTTCTTCTAACGTCTCTGTGGCTCATGTGGGTACTCAGTTTCCACCTGCGTCCCCTTGTTCGCGTCCCACCAGTGTTGAATAGTTTATCCTTGTTTACCCGGTCAATTTCTCTGAGGATTTTGTAGGTTGTGATCATGTCTCCCCTTACTCTTCTGTCTTCCAGTGTCGTAAGGTGCATTTCCCGCAGCCTTTCTTCGTAACTCATGCCTCTTAGTTCTGGGACTAGTCTAGTGGCATACCTTTGGACTTTTTCCAGCGTCGTCTTGTGCATGACACGATACGGGCTCCATGCTGGGGCCGCATACTCCAGGATTGGTCTTACATATGTGGTGTACAAGATTCTGAATGATTCCTTACACAGGTTCCTAAACGCTGTTCTGAAGTAAGCCAGCCTCGCATATGCCGCAGACGTAATTATTTATATGTCGGCTTCAGGAGGCAGGTTTGGTGTGATATCAACTCCTAGATCTTTCTCTCTGTCCGTTTCATAAAGTACTTCATCTCCTATTCTGTATCACATGTGTGTGATGTTATAACTGTCCCTGTGTGTGATGTTATAACTGTCCCTCTGTGTGATGTTATAACTGTCCCTGTGTGTGATGTTATAACTATCCCTATGTGTGATGTGATAACTGTCCCTATGTGTGGTGTGAGTGATGTTATAACTGTCCCTGTTTGTGATGTTATAACTGTCGCAATGTTTGATGATATAACTGTCCCTGTGTGTGATGTTATACATGTCTCCGTCCGTGATGTTATAACTCTCACTATGTGTGATGTTATAACTGTCCCAATGTGTGATGTTATAACTGTCCCTGTGTGTGATGTTATAACTGTCCCTGTGTGTGATGTTATACATGTCTCCGTCCGTGATGTTATAACTCTCACTATGTGTGATGTTATAACTGTCCCTCTGTGTGATGTTATAACTGTCCCTTTGTGTGATGTTATAACTGTCCCTGTGTCTGATGTTATAACTGTCCCTATGTATGATGTTAAATCTGCCCATGTGTGTGATGTTATAACTGTCTCTGTGTGTGGTGTTATAACATTCCCTGTGTGTGATATTATAACTGTCCCTATATGTGATGTTTTACCTGTATCTGTGTGTGATGTTATAACTCTCCCTGTGTATGATGTTTTAACTGTTCTGTATGTGATGCTATAACTGTCCCTGTGTGTGATGTTATAACTGTCTCTGTGTGTGATGTTATAACTGTCCCTGTGTGTAATGTTATAACTGTCCTTATGTATGATGTTATAACTGTCCCTATGTGTGATTTTATAAATGTCCCTTTGTGTGATGTTATAACTGTCTCTGAGTGTGATGTTATAACTGTCCCTTAAAGTGATTTCTAACTGTCTTTATAAGTGATGTTTTAACTGTCCCTGTGTGTGATGTTATAACTGTCTCTGTGCGTGATGTTATAACTGTCCCTGTGTGTGATATTATAACTGTCCCTGTGTATGATGTTATAACTGTCTCTGAGTGTGATGTTATAACTGTCCCTATGAGTGATTTCAAACTGTCTTTATGTGTGATGTTATAAATGTCTCTGAGTGTGATGTTATAACTGTCCCTGTGTGTGATGTTATAACTGTCCCTGTGTGTGATATTTTAACTGTCCCTGTGTGTGATGTTATAACTGCTTCTGTGTGTGATGTTATAACTGTTCCTGTGTGTGATGTTATAACTGTCCCTCTGTGTGATGTTATAACTGTCCCTATGTATTATGTTATAATTGTCCCTGTGTGTGATGTTATAACTGTTCCTGTGTTTGATGTTATAACTGTCCCTTTGTGTGATGTTATAACTGTCCTTATGTGTTATGTTATAACTGTCTCTGTGTGTGATGTTATAACAGTCTCTGTGTGTGATGTTATAACAGTCCCTTTGTGTGATGTTATAACTGTCCCTGTGAGTGATGTTATAACACTCCCTGTCTATGATGTTATAACTGTTCTGTGTGTGATGTTATAACTGTTCCTGTGTGTGATGTTATAACTGTCTCTGTGTGTGATGTTATAACTGTCCCTATGTGTGATGTTATACCTGTTTCTGTGTGTGATGTTATAACGGTCCCTATGTGTGATGTTATAACGGTCCCTATGTGTGATGTTATAGCTGTCATTGTGTGTGATGTTATAACTGTCCCTATGTGTTATGTTATAACTGTCCTTATGTGTGATGTTATAACTGTCCCTACGTGTGATGTTATATCTGTCATTGTGTGTGATGTTATAACTGTCTCTGTGTGTGATGTTATAACTGTTTCTGTGTGTGATATTATACCTATCTCTGTGTGTGATGTTATAACTGTCCCTGTGTGTGATGTTATAACTGTCACTATGTGTGATGTTATAACTGTTCCTGTGTGTGATGTTATAACTGCCTCTGTGTGTGATGTTATAACTGTTCCTGTGTGTGATGTTATAACTGTCTCTGTGTGTGATGTTATAACTGTCCCTATGTGTGATGTTATACATGTCTCTGTGTGTGATGTTATAACTGTCCCTGTGTGTGATGTTATAACTGTCTCTGAGTGTGATGTTATAACTGTCCCTATGTGTTATGTTATAACTGTCCTTATGTGTGATGTTATAACTGTCCCTATGTGTGATGTTATAGCCGTCATTGTGTGTGATGTTATAACTGTCTCTGTGTGTGATGTTGTACCTGTCCCTGTGTGTGATGTTATAACTGGCTCTGTGTTTTGATGTTATAACTGGCCCTGTGTGAGTGATGTTATAACTGTCCCTGTGTGAGTGATGTTATAACTGTCCATGTGTGAGTGAGGTTATAACTGTCCCTGTGTGAGTGATTTTATAACTGGCTCTTTGTGTGATGTTATAACTGTCCCTGTGTACTCACCTAGTTGTACTCACCTATTTGTGCTTGCGGGGGTTGAGCTTTGGCTTTTTGGTCCCGCCTCTCAACTGTCAATGAACTGATGTACAGATTCCTGAGCCTACTGGGCTCTATCATATCTACATTTGAAACTGTGTATGGAGTCAGCCTCCACCACATCACTGGCTAATGCATTCCATCCGTTAACTTCTCTGACACTGAAAAAGTTTCTTCTAACGTCTCTGTGGCTCATGTGGGTACTCAGTTTCCACCTGCGTCCCCTTGTTCGCGTCCCACCAGTGTTGAATAGTTTATCCTTGTTTACCCGGTCAATTTCTCTGAGGATTTTGTAGGTTGTGATCATGTCTCCCCTTACTCTTCTGTCTTCCAGTGTCGTAAGGTGCATTTCCCGCAGCCTTTCTTCGTAACTCATGCCTCTTAGTTCTGGGACTAGTCTAGTGGCATACCTTTGGACTTTTTCCAGCGTCGTCTTGTGCATGACACGATACGGGCTCCATGCTGGGGCCGCATACTCCAGGATTGGTCTTACATATGTGGTGTACAAGATTCTGAATGATTCCTTACACAGGTTCCTAAACGCTGTTCTGAAGTAAGCCAGCCTCGCATATGCCGCAGACGTAATTATTTATATGTCGGCTTCAGGAGGCAGGTTTGGTGTGATATCAACTCCTAGATCTTTCTCTCTGTCCGTTTCATAAAGTACTTCATCTCCTATTCTGTATCACATGTGTGTGATGTTATAACTGTCCCTGTGTGTGATGTTATAACTGTCCCTCTGTGTGATGTTATAACTGTCCCTGTGTGTGATGTTATAACTATCCCTATGTGTGATGTGATAACTGTCCCTATGTGTGGTGTGAGTGATGTTATAACTGTCCCTGTTTGTGATGTTATAACTGTCGCAATGTTTGATGATATAACTGTCCCTGTGTGTGATGTTATACATGTCTCCGTCCGTGATGTTATAACTCTCACTATGTGTGATGTTATAACTGTCCCAATGTGTGATGTTATAACTGTCCCTGTGTGTGATGTTATAACTGTCCCTGTGTGTGATGTTATACATGTCTCCGTCCGTGATGTTATAACTCTCACTATGTGTGATGTTATAACTGTCCCTCTGTGTGATGTTATAACTGTCCCTTTGTGTGATGTTATAACTGTCCCTGTGTCTGATGTTATAACTGTCCCTATGTATGATGTTAAATCTGCCCATGTGTGTGATGTTATAACTGTCTCTGTGTGTGGTGTTATAACATTCCCTGTGTGTGATATTATAACTGTCCCTATATGTGATGTTTTACCTGTATCTGTGTGTGATGTTATAACTCTCCCTGTGTATGATGTTTTAACTGTTCTGTATGTGATGCTATAACTGTCCCTGTGTGTGATGTTATAACTGTCTCTGTGTGTGATGTTATAACTGTCCCTGTGTGTAATGTTATAACTGTCCTTATGTATGATGTTATAACTGTCCCTATGTGTGATTTTATAAATGTCCCTTTGTGTGATGTTATAACTGTCTCTGAGTGTGATGTTATAACTGTCCCTTAAAGTGATTTCTAACTGTCTTTATAAGTGATGTTTTAACTGTCCCTGTGTGTGATGTTATAACTGTCTCTGTGCGTGATGTTATAACTGTCCCTGTGTGTGATATTATAACTGTCCCTGTGTATGATGTTATAACTGTCTCTGAGTGTGATGTTATAACTGTCCCTATGAGTGATTTCAAACTGTCTTTATGTGTGATGTTATAAATGTCTCTGAGTGTGATGTTATAACTGTCCCTGTGTGTGATGTTATAACTGTCCCTGTGTGTGATATTTTAACTGTCCCTGTGTGTGATGTTATAACTGCTTCTGTGTGTGATGTTATAACTGTTCCTGTGTGTGATGTTATAACTGTCCCTCTGTGTGATGTTATAACTGTCCCTATGTATTATGTTATAATTGTCCCTGTGTGTGATGTTATAACTGTTCCTGTGTTTGATGTTATAACTGTCCCTTTGTGTGATGTTATAACTGTCCTTATGTGTTATGTTATAACTGTCTCTGTGTGTGATGTTATAACAGTCTCTGTGTGTGATGTTATAACAGTCCCTTTGTGTGAAGTTATAACTGTCCCTGTGAGTGATGTTATAACACTCCCTGTCTATGATGTTATAACTGTTCTGTGTGTGATGTTATAACTGTTCCTGTGTGTGATGTTATAACTGTCTCTGTGTGTGATGTTATAACTGTCCCTATGTGTGATGTTATACCTGTTTCTGTGTGTGATGTTATAACGGTCCCTATGTGTGATGTTATAACGGTCCCTATGTGTGATGTTATAGCTGTCATTGTGTGTGATGTTATAACTGTCCCTATGTGTTATGTTATAACTGTCCTTATGTGTGATGTTATAACTGTCCCTACGTGTGATGTTATATCTGTCATTGTGTGTGATGTTATAACTGTCTCTGTGTGTGATGTTATAACTGTTTCTGTGTGTGATATTATACCTATCTCTGTGTGTGATGTTATAACTGTCCCTGTGTGTGATGTTATAACTGTCACTATGTGTGATGTTATAACTGTTCCTGTGTGTGATGTTATAACTGCCTCTGTGTGTGATGTTATAACTGTTCCTGTGTGTGATGTTATAACTGTCTCTGTGTGTGATGTTATAACTGTCCCTATGTGTGATGTTATACATGTCTCTGTGTGTGATGTTATAACTGTCCCTGTGTGTGATGTTATAACTGTCTCTGAGTGTGATGTTATAACTGTCCCTATGTGTTATGTTATAACTGTCCTTATGTGTGATGTTATAACTGTCCCTATGTGTGATGTTATAGCCGTCATTGTGTGTGATGTTATAACTGTCTCTGTGTGTGATGTTGTACCTGTCCCTGTGTGTGATGTTATAACTGGCTCTGTGTTTTGATGTTATAACTGGCCCTGTGTGAGTGATGTTATAACTGTCCCTGTGTGAGTGATGTTATAACTGTCCATGTGTGAGTGAGGTTATAACTGTCCCTGTGTGAGTGATGTTATAACTGGCTCTTTGTGTGATGTTATAACTGTCCCTGTGTACTCACCTAGTTGTACTCACCTATTTGTGCTTGCGGGGGTTGAGCTTTGGCTCTTTGGTCCCGCCTCTCAACTGTCAATGAACTGATGTACAGATTCCTGAGCCTACTGGGCTCTATCATATCTACATTTGAAACTGTGTATGGAGTCAGCCTCCACCACATCACTGGCTAATGCATTCCATCCGTTAACTACTCTGACACTGAAAAAGTTTCTTCTAACGTCTCTGTGGCTCATGTGGGTACTCAGTTTCCACCTGCGTCCCCTTGTTCGCGTCCCACCAGTGTTGAATAGTTTATCCTTGTTTACCCGGTCAATTTCTCTGAGGATTTTGTAGGTTGTGATCATGTCTCCCCTTACTCTTCTGTCTTCCAGTGTCGTAAGGTGCATTTCCCGCAGCCTTTCTTCGTAACTCATGCCTCTTAGTTCCGGGACTAGTCTAGTGGCATACCTTTGGACTTTTTCCAGCGTCGTCTTGTGCATGACACGATACGGGCTCCATGCTGGGGCCGCATACTCCAGGATTGGTCTTACATATGTGGTGTACAAGATTCTGAATGATTCCTTACACAGGTTCCTAAACGCTGTTCTGAAGTAAGCCAGCCTCGCATATGCCGCAGACGTAATTATTTTTATGTCGGCTTCAGGAGGCAGGTTTGGTGTGATATCAACTCCTAGATCTTTCTCTCTGTCCGTTTCATAAAGTACTTCATCTCCTATTCTGTATCACATGTGTGTGATGTTATACCTGTCCCTGTGTGTGATGTTATAACTGTCCCTCTGTGTGATGTTATAACTGTCCCTGTGTGTGATGTTATAACTATCCCTATGTGTGATGTGATAACTGTCCCTATGTGTGGTGTGAGTGATGTTATAACTGTCCCTGTTTGTGATGTTATAACTGTCGCAATGTTTGATGATATAACTGTCCCTGTGTGTGATGTTATACATGTCTCCGTCCGTGATGTTATAACTCTCACTATGTGTGATGTTATAACTGTCCCAATGTGTGATGTTATAACTGTCCCTGTGTGTGATGTTATAACTGTCCCTGTGTGTGATGTTATACATGTCTCCGTCCGTGATGTTATAACTCTCACTATGTGTGATGTTATAACTGTCCCTCTGTGTGATGTTATAACTGTCCCAATGTGTGATGTTATAACTGTCTCTGTGTGTGATGTTATAACTGTCTCTGTGTGTGGTGTTATAACATTCCCTGTGTGTGATATTATAACTGTCCCTATATGTGATGTTTTACCTGTATCTGTGTGTGATGTTATAACTCTCCCTGTGTATGATGTTATAACTGTTCTGTATGTGATGCTATAACTGTCCCTGTGTGTGATGTTATAACTGTCTCTGTGTGTGATGTTATAACTGTCCCTGTGTGTAATGTTATAACTGTCCTTATGTATGATGTTATAACTGTCCCTATGTGTGATTTTATGAATGTCCCTTTGTGTGATGTTATAACTGTCTCTGAGTGTGATGTTATAACTGTCCCTTAGAGTGATTTCTAACTGTCTTTATAAGTGATGTTTTAACTGTCCCTGTGTGTGATGTTATAACTGTCCATGAGTGTGATTTTATAACTGTCCCTGTGTGTGTGATGTTATAACTGTCCCTGTGTGTGATGTTATAACTGTCCCTGTGTGTGTGATGTTATAACTGTCCCTGTGTGTGTGATGTTATAACTGTCCCTGTGTGTGTGATGTTATAACTGTCCCTGTGTGTGATGTTATAACTGTCCCTGTGTGTGTGATGTTATAACTGTCCCTGTGTGTGTGATGTTATAACTGTCCCTGTGTGTGTGATGTTATAACTGTCCCTGTGTGTGTGATGTTATAACTGTCCCTGTGTGTGTGATGTTATAACTGTCCCTGTGCGTTATATTTTTCCAGTCCCTGTGTACTCACCTAGTTGTACTCACATAGTTGTTCTTGCGGGGGCTAAGCTCTGGCTGTTTGGTCTCGCCTCTCAATTGTCAGTCAACTGGTGTACAGGTTCCTGAGCCTACTGGGCTCTATCATATATTCACTTGAAACTGTGTATGGAGTCGGCCTCCACCACATCACTTCCTAATGTTTTCCATTTAATAACTACTCAACAATAAAAAAAATATCGTTAATATCTTTATTGCTCATTTAGGCACTCAATTTCTACCTGTGTCCCCCTAGTGCGTGTTCCCCCTATGTTAAATAGGCGGTCTTTGTTTACCCAATCAATTCCTGTGAGAATCTTGTATGCGGTGATCATGCCCCCCCTAACTTTCAGGTCTTCCGGCAACGTGAGGTTTAATTCCCGTAGTCTCTCCTCATAGCTCGTGCTCCTCAGTTCGAGCATTAGTCTGGTGACAAACCTCAGAACTTTCTCCAAGTTAGTTTTATGCTTTCCGAGATATGGACTGCATGCTGGAGCTGCATACTCCAGGATTGATCTGATCTACGTCGAATAAAAGGTTCTGAATGATTCCTAAACAAGTTTCTAAAGGCTATTCTTATGTTAGGCAACCTGGCATATGATGTTATTCTTTTTCTGTTGGCTTCGGGGGACAGGTCTGGCATGATATCAACCCCCAGGTCTTTTTTTCTCTGATTTTAGAAGAATTTCATCTCCCAAATGATACCTTGTATCTGGCCTCCTGCTCCCTGCACCTATCTTCATTACATTACATTTGCTCGGGTTAAACTCTAACAACCATTTGCTGGACCATCCTTTAGTTTGTCCAGGTCTTCATGAAGCCTCAAGCAGTCCTCCTCTGACTTAATCCTTCTCATAATTTTGGCGTCGTCAGCGAACATTGAGAGGAATGAGTCTATAACCTCTGGGAGATCATTTACGTATACAACCCGTTCTCGCACTTGCTTACAGTCAATATTGGCTTATTTAATAAGTGCAAATGTGACATACTAATTGATTGTGAATATTTTAGTTTACCTTGGAAAGCTTCATAGAAAACACCGACCTCACCTAACCTTCTTAGTATGTTAAGATAAGCATCTTATTGCTTCTTATTTACAAATATTACTTAACCTATCAACGGTATAGGTTAAATAATAATTGTAATTAAGAAACAATAAAATGCTTATCTTAACATACTAAGAAGGTTAGGTGAGGTCGGTGTTTTCTATGAAGCTTTTCAAGGTAAACTAAAATATTCACAATCAATTAGTATGTCACATATGCACATATTAAATAAGCCAATATTGACTATAAGCAAGTGCGAGAACGGGTTGACGTATATCAGAAACAGGACAGGTGCGAGTACAGAACCCTGTGGGACACTGCTTGTGAATTCTCGCCAATCTATGTCACCCTTCATAGTAACTCTTTGCTTCCTATTGCCTAGGTACTCCCTTATCCACTGGACCGGCCTTCAAGTTACTCTTGCCTGTTTCTCCAACTTATGTATCAGCCTCTTATGGGGGACTCTGTTAAATGCTTTCTGACAATCCAAGAAAATGCAGTCCAGCCAACCTTCTCTTTGTTGCTTAATCTTTGTCACCTGATCGTAGAATTCTATTGAACCTGTGTTGCAAGATTTACCCTCCCTGAACCCATTTTGGTGGTGTCACGAAGTCCCTTCTCTCCAGATGTGTTACTCACGATCTTCTCCAGCATCCTGCATGGTTTTCAAATTAAGGTCACTGGCCTGTTGTTCCGTGCCTCTTGTATGTCTCCCATTTTGTATATTGGGACTACAATAGCCGTTTTCCATATTTCTGGCAAGTCTCCCGTCTCTAGTGACCTACACCATCGAGTGGCAAGCAAAGTACTTCTGCACACTCTTTCAGTTCGCATAATGAAATTCCATCCGGACCAACAGCCTCTCTCACGTCCAGATCCATGAGATAACCTCATCTATGGTAATTCCAACAGATAACCTCTTTATAACAGATAACAGATTACCTCTTAACCTCATCTCTGTAATTTCGAACCTTTTCAAGGCCTCCTGGTTTTCTGCTACCTCTACTAGCTCAAGGATTTCATCTCCTTCTATTGCGAAGGTCTTCTGGAATCTCTTATTGAGTTCTTCAGACACCTCCTTGTCGTTATCTGTGTACCTGTCTTCACCCGTTATAAGTTTCGCCACCTGTTTTTTCACTGTTGTTTTGCTCCTGATATGGCTGTGGAGCAGCTTTGGTTCGGTCTTGGCTTTATTTGTTATATAATTTTCATACTGTTTCAGGTTCTCTTCTCACACTGACATACTCATTCCTGGCTGTCTGATATCTCTCTCTGCTTTCTACTCTTCTATTATTTCGGAAGTTCCTCCACACCCTTTTTGTTCCTTTCCTTTGCTTTCATGCATGCCCTATTAAACCATGGATTCTTCGTTAGTTTCTCATTTTTTCTTTTCGGCCGTGATGTTTGGACCGTTCATGTGTGATGTTAAACCTGTCCCCTGTGTGTGAGGTTAAACCTGTCCCCTGTGTGTGATGATAAACCTGTCCCCTGTGTGTGATGTTATACCTGTCCCCTGTGTGTGATGTTATACCTGTCCCCTGTGTGTGATGTTATACCTGTCCCCTGTGTGTGATGTTATACCTGTCCCCTGTGTGTGATGTTATACCTGTCCCCTGTGTGTGATGTTATACCTGTCCCCTGTGTGTGATGATAAACCTGTCCCCTGTGTGTGATGTTATACCTGTCCCCTGTGTGTGATGTTATACCTGTCCCCTGTGTGTGATGTTATACCTGTCCCCTGTGTGTGATGTTATACCTGTCCCCTGTGTGTGATGATAAACCTGTCCCCTGTGTGTGATGTTATACCTGTCCCCTGTGTGTGATGTTATACCTGTCCCTGTGTGTGATGTTATACCTGTCCCCTGTGTGTGATGATATACCTGTCCCTGTGTGTGATGATAAACCTGTCTCTGTGTGTGATGATAAACCTGTCCCTGTGTGTGATGTTATACCTGTCCCCTGTGTGTGATGTTATACCTGTCCCCTGTGTGTGATGTTATACCTGTCCCCTGTGTGTGATGATATACCTGTCCCTGTGTGTGATGATAAACCTGTCCCCTGTGTGTGATGTTATACCTGTCCCCTGTGTGTGATGTTATACCTGTCCCTGTGTGTGATGATAAACCTGTCCCTGTGCGTGATGATAAACCTGTCCCTGTGTGTGATGTTATACCTGTCCCCTGTGTGTGATGTTATACCTGTCCCCTGTGTGTGATGATAAACCTGTCTCTGTGTGTGATGATAAACCTGTCCCTGTGTGTGATGTTATACCTGTCCCTGTGTGTGATGATAAACCTGTCCCTGTGTGTGATGTTATACCTGTCCCTGTGTGTGATGATAAACCTGTCCCTGTGTGTGATGATAAACCTGTCCCTGTGTGTGATGTTATACCTGTCCCCTGTGTGTGATGTTATACCTGTCCCCTGTGTGTGACGTTACACCTGTCTCTGTGTGTGATGTAATACCTGTCCCTGTGTGTGATGTTATAACTGTCTCTGTGTGTGTGATGTTATAACTGTCCCTGTGTGTGATATTATAACTGTCCCTGTGTGTGTGATGTTATAACTGTCCATGAGTGTGATTTTATAACTGTCCCTGTGTGTGTGATGTTATAGCTGTCCCTGTGTGTGACGTTACACCTGTCTCTGTGTGTGATGTAATACCTGTCCCTGTGTGTGATGTTATAACTGTCCCTGTGTGTGATGCTATAACTGTCCCTGTGTGTGATGTTATAACTGTCCCTGTGTGTGATGTTATAACTGTCTCTGTGTGTGATGTTATAACTGTCCCTGTGTGTGATATTATAACTGTCCCTGTGTGTGTGATGTTATAACTGTCCATGAGTGTGATGTTATAACTGTCCCTGTGTGTGATGTTATAACTGTCCCTGTGTGTGTGATGTTATAACTGTCCCTGTGTGTGTGATGTTATAACTGTCCCTGTGTGTGTGATGTTATAACTGTCCATGAGTGTGATGTTATAACTGTCACTGTGTGTGATGTTATAACTGTCCCTGTGTGTGTGATGTTATAACTGTCCCTGTGTGTGTGATGTTATAACTGTCCCTGTGTGTGTGATGTTATAACTGTCCCTGTGTGTGTGATGTTATAACTGTCCATGAGTGTGATGTTATAACTGTCACTGTGTGTGATGTTATAACTGTCCCTGTGTGTGTGATGTTATAACTGTCCCTGTGTGTGTGATGTTATAACTGTCCCTGTGTGTGTGATGTTATAACTGTCCCTGTGTGTGTGATGTTATAACTGTCCATGAGTGTGATGTTATAACTGTCACTGTGTGTGATGTTATACCTGTCCCTGTGTGTGATGTTATAACTGTCCCTGTGTGTATGATGTTATAACTGTCCCTGTGTGTGATGTTATAACTGTCCCTGTGCGTTATATTTTTCCAGTCCCTGTGTACTCACCTAGTTGTACTCACATAGTTGTTCTTGCGGGGGCTAAGCTCTGGCTGTTTGGTCTCGCCTCTCAATTGTCAGTCAACTGGTGTACAGGTTCCTGAGCCTACTGGGCTCTATCATATATTCACTTGAAACTGTGTATGGAGTCGGCCTCCACCACATCACTTCCTAATGTTTTCCATTTAATAACTACTCAACAATAAAAAAAATATCGTTAATATCTTTATTGCTCATTTAGGCACTCAATTTCTACCTGTGTCCCCCTAGTGCGTGTTCCCCCTATGTTAAATAGGCGGTCTTTGTTTACCCAATCAATTCCTGTGAGAATCTTGTATGCGGTGATCATGCCCCCCCTAACTTTCAGGTCTTCCGGCAACGTGAGGTTTAATTCCCGTAGTCTCTCCTCATAGCTCGTGCTCCTCAGTTCGAGCATTAGTCTGGTGACAAACCTCAGAACTTTCTCCAAGTTAGTTTTATGCTTTCCGAGATATGGACTGCATGCTGGAGCTGCATACTCCAGGATTGATCTGATCTACGTCGAATAAAAGGTTCTGAATGATTCCTAAACAAGTTTCTAAAGGCTATTCTTATGTTAGGCAACCTGGCATATGATGTTATTCTTTTTCTGTTAGCTTCGGGGGACAGGTCTGGCATGATATCAACCCCAGGTCTTTTTTTCTCTGATTTTAGAAGAATTTCATCTCCCAAATGATACCTTGTATCTGGCCTCCTGCTCCCTGCACCTATCTTCATTACATTACATTTGCTCGGGTTAAACTCTAACAACCATTTGCTGGACCATCCTTAAGTTTGTCCAGGTCTTCATGAAGCCTCAAGCAGTCCTCCTCTGACTTAATCCTTCTCATAATTTTGGCGTCGTCAGCGAACATTGAGAGGAATGAGTCTATAACCTCTGGGAGATCATTTACGTATACAACCCGTTCTCGCACTTGCTTTTAGTCAATATTGGCTTATTTAATAAGTGCAAATGTGACATACTAATTGATTGTGAATATTTTAGTTTACCTTGGAAAGTTTCATAGAAAACACCGACCTCACCTAACCTTCTTAGTATGTTAAGATAAGCATCTTATTGCTTCTTATTTACAAATATTACTTAACCTATCAACGGTATAGGTTAAGTAATAATTGTAATTAAGAAACAATAAAATGCTTATCTTAACATACTAAGAAGGTTAGGTGAGGTCGGTGTTTTCTATGAAGCTTTTCAAGGTAAACTAAAATATTCACAATCAATTAGTATGTCACCTATGCACATATTAAATAAGCCAATATTGACTATAAGCAAGTGCGAGAACGGGTTGACGTATATCAGAAACAGGACAGGTGCGAGTACAGAACCCTGTGGGACACTGCTTGTGAATTCTCGCCAATCTATGTCACCCTTCATAGTAACTCTTTGCTTCCTATTGCCTAGGTACTCCCTTATCCACTGGACCGGCCTTCAAGTTACTCTTGCCTGTTTCTCCAACTTATGTATCAGCCTCTTATGGGGGACTCTGTTAAATGCTTTCTGACAATCCAAGAAAATGCAGTCTAGCCAACCTTCTCTTTCCTGCTTAATCTTTGTCACCTGATCGTAGAATTCTATTGAACCTGTGTTGCAAGATTTACCCTCCCTGAACCCATTTTGGTGGTGTCACGAAGTCCCTTCTCTCCAGATGTGTTACTCACGATCTTCTCCATCATCTTGCATGGTTTTCAAATTAAGGTCACTGGCCTGTTGTTCCGTGCCTCTTGTATGTCTCCCATTTTGTATATTGGGACTACAATAGCCGTTTTCCATATTTCTGGCAAGTCTCCCGTCTCTAGTGACCTACACCATCGAGAGTGGCAAGCAAAGTACTTCTGCACACTCTTTCAGTTCGCATAATGAAATTCCATCCGGACCAACAGCCTCTCTCACGTCCAGATCCATGAGATAACCTCATCTATGGTAATTCCAACAGATAACCTCTTTATAACAGATAACAGATTACCTCTTAACCTCATCTCTGTAATTTCGAACCTTTTCAAGGCCTCCTGGTTTTCTGCTACCTCTCCTAGCTCAAGGATTTCATCTCCTTCTATTGCGAAGGTCTTCTGGAATCTCTTATTGAGTTCTTCAGACACCTCTTTGTCGTTATCTGTGTACCTGTCTTCACCCGTTATAAGTTTCGCCACCTGTTTTTTCACTGTTGTTTTGCTCCTGATATGGCTGTGGAGCAGCTTTGGTTCGGTCTTGGCTTTATTTGTTATATAATTTTCATACTGTTTCAGGTTCTCTTCTCACACTGACATACTCATTCCTGGCTGTCTGATATCTCTCTCTGCTTTCTACTCTTCTATTATTTCGGAAGTTCCTCCACACCCTTTTTGTTCCTTTCCTTTGCTTTCATGCATGCCCTATTAAACCATGGATTCTTCGTTAGTTTCTCATTTTTTCTTTTCGGCCGTGATGTTTGGACCGTTCATGTGTGATGTTAAACCTGTCCCCTGTGTGTGATGTTAAACCTGTCCCCTGTGTGTGATGATAAACCTGTCCCCTGTGTGTGATGTTATACCTGTCCCCTGTGTGTGATGTTATACCTGTCCCCTGTGTGTGATGTTATACCTGTCCCCTGTGTGTGATGTTATACCTGTCCCCTGTGTGTGATGATAAACCTGTCCCCTGTGTGATGTTATACCTGTCCCCTGTGTGTGATGTTATACCTGTCCCCTGTGTGTGATGTTATACCTGTCCCCTGTGTGTGATGTTATACCTGTCCCCTGTGTGTGATGATAAACCTGTCCCCTGTGTGTGATGTTATACCTGTCCCCTGTGTGTGATGATAAACCTGTCCCCTGTGTGTGATGTTATACCTGTCCCCTGTGTGTGATGTTATACCTGTCCCCTGTGTGTGATGTTATACCTGTCCCCTGTGTGTGATGTTATACCTGTCCCCTGTGTGTGATGATATACCTGTCCCTGTGTGTGATGATAAACCTGTCCCCTGTGTGTGATGATAAACCTGTCTCTGTGTGTGATGATAAACCTGTCCCTGTGTGTGATGATAAACCTGTCCCCTGTGTGTGATGATAAACCTGTCCCCTGTGTGTGATGTTATACCCGTCCCCTGTGTGTGATGATAAACCTGTCCCCTGTGTGTGATGATAAACCTGTCTCTGTGTGTGATGATAAACCTGTCCCTGTGTGTGATGATATACCTGTCCCCTGTGTGTGATGATAAACCTGTCCCTGTGTGTGATGATAAACCTGTCCCCTGTGTGTGATGTTATACTTGTCCCCTGTGTGTGATGATAAACCTGTCCCCTGTGTGTGATGATAAACCTGTCTCTGTGTGTGATGATAAACCTGTCCCCTGTGTGTGATGATAAACCTGTCTCTGTGTGTGATGTTATAACTGTCCCTGTGTGTGACGTTACACCTGTCTCTGTGTGTGATGTAATACCTGTCCCTGTGTGTGATGTTATAACTGTCCCTGTGTGTGATGTTATAACTGTCCGTGTGTGTGATGTTATAACTGTCCCTGTGTGTGATGTTATAACTGTCCCTGTGTGTGATGTTATAACTGTCTCTGTGTGTGATGTTATAACTGTCTCTGTGTGTGATGTTATAACTGTCCCTGAATGTGATGTTATACCTGTCTTTGTGTGTGTGATGTTATATCTGTCCCTGTGTGTGATATTATAACTGTCCCTGTGTGTGATGTTATAACTGTCTCTGTGTGTGATGTTATAACTGTCTCTGTGTGTGATGTTATAACTGTCCATGAGTGTGATTTTATAACTGTCCCTGTGTGTGTGATGTTATAACTGTCCCTGTGTGTGATGTTATAACTGTCCCTGTGTGCGTGATGTTATAACTGTCCCTGTGTGTGTGATGTTATAACTGTCCCTGTGTGTGTGATGTTATAACTGTCCCTGTGCGTTATATTTTTCCAGTCCCTGTGTACTCACCTAGTTGTACTCACATAGTTGTTCTTGCGGGGGCTAAGCTCTGGCTGTTTGGTCTCGCCTCTCAATTGTCAGTCAACTGGTGTACAGGTTCCTGAGCCTACTGGGCTCTATCATATATTCACTTGAAACTGTGTATGGAGTCGGCCTCCACCACATCACTTCCTAATGTTTTCCATTTAATAACTACTCAACAATAAAAAAAATATCGTTAATATCTTTATTGCTCATTTAGGCACTCAATTTCTACCTGTGTCCCCCTAGTGCGTGTTCCCCCTATGTTAAATAGGCGGTCTTTGTTTACCCAATCAATTCCTGTGAGAATCTTATATGCGGTGATCATGCCCCCCTAACTTTCAGGTCTTCCGGCAACGTGAGGTTTAATTCCCGTAGTCTCTCCTCATAGCTCGTGCTCCTCAGTTCGAGCATTAGTCTGGTGACAAACCTCAGAACTTTCTCCAAGTTAGTTTTATGCTTTCCGAGATATGGACTGCATGCTGGAGCTGCATACTCCAGGATTGATCTGATCTACGTCGAATAAAAGGTTCTGAATGATTCCTAAACAAGTTTCTAAAGGCTATTCTTATGTTAGGCAACCTGGCATATGATGTTATTCTTTTTATGTTGGCTTCGGGGGACAGGTCAGGCATGATATCAACCCCCAGGTATTTTTTTCTCTGATTTTAGAAGAATTTCATCTCCCAAATGATACCTTGTATCTGGCCTCCTGCTCCCTGCACCTATCTTCATTACATTACATTTGCTCGGGTTAAACTCTAACAACCATTTGCTGGACCATCCTTAAGTTTGTCCAGGTCTTCATGAAGCCTCAAGCAGTCCTCCTCTGACTTAATCCTTCTCATAATTTTGGCGTCGTCAGCGAACATTAAGAGGAATGAGTCTATAACCTCTGGGAGATCATTTACGTATACAACCCGTTCTCGCACTTGCTTTTAGTCAATATTGGCTTATTTAATAAGTGCAAATGTGACATACTAATTGATTGTGAATATTTTAGTTTACCTTGGAAAGCTTCATAGAAAACACCGACCTCACCTAACCTTCTTAGTATGTTAAGATAAGCATCTTATTGCTTCTTATTTACAAATATTACTTAACCTATCAACGGTATAGGTTAAGTAATAATTTTAATTAAGAAACAATAAAATGCTTATCTTAACATACTAAGAAGGTTAGGTGAGGTCGGTGTTTTCTATGAAGCTTTTCAAGGTAAACTAAAATATTCACAATCAATTAGTATGTCACATATGCACATATTAAATAAGCCAATATTGACTAAAAGCAAGTGCGAGAACGGGTTGACGTATATCAGAAACAGGACAGGTGCGAGTACAGAACCCTGTGGGACACTGCTTGTGAATTCTCGCCAATCTATGTCACCCTTCATAGTAACTCTTTGCTTCCTATTGCCTAGGTACTCCCTTATCCACTGGACCGGCCTTCAAGTTACTCTTGCCTGTTTCTCCAACTTATGTATCAGCCTCTTATGGGGGACTCTGTTAAATGCTTTCTGACAATCCAAGAAAACGCAGTCTAGCCAACCTTCTCTTTCTTGCTTAATCTTTGTCACCTGATCGTTGAATTCTATTGAACCTGTGTTGCAAGATTTACCCTCCCTGAACCCATTTTGGTGGTGTCACGAAGTCCCTTCTCTCCAGATGTGTTACTCACGATCTTCTCCATCATCCTGCATGGTTTTCAAATTAAGGTCACTGGCCTGTTGTTCCGTGCCTCTTGTATGTCTCCCATTTTGTATATTGGGACTACAATAGCCGTTTTCCATATTTCTGGCAAGTCTCCCGTCTCTAGTGACCTACACCATCGAGAGTGGCAAGCAAAGTACTTCTGCACACTCTCTCAGTTCGCATAATGAAATTCCATCCGGACCAACAGCCTATCTCACGTCCAGATCCATGAGATAACCTCATCTATGGTAATTCCAACAGATAACCTCTTTATAACAGATAACAGATTACCTCTTAACCTCATCTCTGTAATTTCGAACCTTTTCAAGGCCTCCTGGTTTTCTGCTACCTCTCCTAGCTCAAGGATTTCATCTCCTTCTATTGCGAAGGTCTTCTGGAATCTCTTATTGAGTTCTTCAGACACCTCTTTGTCGTTATCTGTGTACCTGTCTTCACCCGTTATAAGTTTCGCCACCTGTTTTTTCACTGTTGTTTTGCTCCTGATATGGCTGTGGAGCAGCTTTGGTTCGGTCTTGGCTTTATTTGTTATATAATTTTCATACTGTTTCAGGTTCTCTTCTCACACTGACATACTCATTCCTGGCTGTCTGATATCTCTCTCTGCTTTCTACTCTTCTATTATTTCGGAAGTTCCTCCACACCCTTTTTGTTCCTTTCCTTTGCTTTCATGCATGCCCTATTAAACCATGGATTCTTCGTTAGTTTCTCATTTTTTCTTTTCGGCCGTGATGTTTGGACCGTTCATGTGTGATGTTAAACCTGTCCCCTGTGTGTGATGTTATACCTGTCCCCTGTGTGTGATGTTATACCTGTCCCCTGTGTGTGATGTTATACCTTTCCCCTGTGTGTGATGTTATACCTGTCCCCTGTGTGTGATGTTATACCTGTCCCCTGTGTGTGATGTTATACCTGTCCCCTGTGTGTGATGATAAACCTGTCCCCTGTGTGTGATGTTATACCTGTCCCCTGTGTGTGATGTTATACCTGTCCCCTGTGTGTGATGTTATACCTGTCCCCTGTGTGTGATGTTATACCTGTCCCCTGTGTGTGATGTTATACCTGTCCCCTGTGTGTGATGTTATACCTATCCCCTGTGTGTGATGTTATACCTATCCCCTGTGTGTGATGTTATACCTGTCCCCTGTGTGTGATGATAAACCTGTCCCCTGTGTGTGATGATAAACCTGTCTCTGTGTGTGATGATAAACCTGTCTCTGTGTATGATGTTATACCTGTCCCTGTGTATGATGTTATACCTGTCCCTGTGTATGATGTTATACCTGTCCCTGTGTATGATGTTATACCTGTCCTTGTGTACTCACCTAATTGTGCTTGCAGGGGTTAAGCTTTAGCTCTTTGGTCCCGCCTCTCATCTGTCAATCAACTGGTCTACAGATTCCTGAGCCTACTGGGCTCTATCATATCTACATTTGAAACTGTGTATGGAGTCAACCTCCACCACATCACTTCCTAGTGCATTCCATTTATTAACTTCTCTGACACTGAAAAAATTCTTTCTAACGTCTCTGTGGCTCATCTGGGTACTAAGTTTCCACCTGTGTCCCCATGTTCGTGTCCCCCCCCCCCCATGCTGAAGAGTTTGTCTTTGTCCACCCTGTCAATTCCCCTGAGAATTTTGTAGGTGGTTATCATGTCTCCCCTTACTCTTCTGTTCTCCAGGGATGTGAGGTTCAGCTCCTTTAGCCTTTCCTCGTAGCTCAATCCTCTCAGTTCCGAGACGAGCCTGGTGGCATACCACTGAATCTTCTCTAACTTTGTCTTGTGTTTAACTAGGTATGGACTCCAGGCTGGAGATGCATACTCCAGGATTGGTCTTACATAAGTGGTATAAAGGGTTCTGAAAGATTCCTTTCACAAGTTTTTAAAGGCAGTTCTTATGTTGGCCAGTCTAGCATATGCCGCTGATGATATTCTTTTGATGTGGGCCTCTGGGGACAGTTCGGTGTGATATCAACCCCCAGATCCTTCTCTCTATTTGACTCTTGCAGGATTTCTCTCTATTTGACTCTTGCATCTTGTGTGTGATGTTAAACCTGTCCCTGTGTGTTGTCGGGGTGTCTCTCTCTCTAGCCAGTCACCACCAAGTATTAGTAGTGATAAACGTTACTTACTGTAGCCCCCACGGATCTGCACTCGATCCTCACGGTGCCACTGTTCACCAGGAGAGTCTCTCAGTCTGTCTCCGGCTGGCCTCATAGCCTAAAGACGAGTGAGAACACGATCACTTCACTTGATCATGTGCCCGCCCCGATAGAGGGCTCTGCCGTTCACTATAGTTCGCCAACTGGTGTTTACTGTGTCCAGTAACACCTCAGTGGAATAGTAGTAATATAGTAGTGGCCCCAGGAAATACTAATCAATTTGGTAACAGGTAAAGTATATGTTTAAATCACTCACTCTTAGATAGTCTCAATAGCAACAAGGTAATGGAGGGTTGACACAAACACGGCGGTGGTTTTGCAGTTTACTGAAAAGATCAAAGAATCATAACTTTGCATCAACAACATGGCAAAGGAATAAATGAGCAGCCTTCTCTCCGCCTCTTCACAATTCTGGAACACTCCGGGAATGGCAACACTCCCAGTTGACGTGCGTTCTCATGCTCCACATGCAGTGTTATCGAACGTTTGGCAACTCTCGAGATGCCACACCCACTCACACTCCTCACTGTTCCTCACACTGCTCACTTCCTCACTATACTCACACTATTGGCGTGTGGCGCCTATTATTCCCTCGTATTCACAGTATATCACAACACTGGCATAATCACAGTTAACCACTAGACATATGAATATACTATTTAATAACTCCAGTATATATAGTTCACTTTATCAATATTTATAATAACGAAGTAACTCTAGGCACACAGCCTTACACTATTATAATTAATTAAATTGTATATTTATATATATAACCTCTGGCACGAACTTATAATATAAATGACATATAAATATAAATGTCCTCGTCACAGTAATCTCTTCATCAAACCACAGGTGCAATCACACACCATACATATATCTCGTGAGAGGTCTATAGCATCTCCCTTCACAACTGTGTCTTACTAGAAACATAGACATTGGTGAGCCCTGCTCACGACATAGAAGATACTCTGGCTAATCGGTAACTAAAGGGGAATGGGAGGGAAAACTGAATTACCTACTTCCACCATAAATGATGTGGACTCGTCCTCTGTTGAGGGTTGAATTGAAGCTCCTGGTCCCGGCTCACGACTTGCTGTAGGGAACACCCCCACACACACTGATGCTCTTCCCAGGACCTCAACCAACACCCAAAAACGCGTCTTCTCCGTATTGCTTCTCTCTGCAGGCTCCGTGCTCCTCCACAACCTCTTGAAGGGTTGGAGTTGGTCTCCTGGGCGTGGCCTCCTCCTCACAACTACGTCTGCAGTCCTTACTCACGGCTGCAGTCGTTCGTATTCCCAGCTAGTTTGTTCTTCTCCTTCCTCACAGGGAACTGGCCCAGCCACTACGTCATCACCCGACTGGTGAAACTGTACAGTCGTCCCTGACGTCACTGCCCAAGCTTCACTCTTGCTAAGCACCTGCCACTGGAGCACTTGTTGCTCGTTTCCCGTCAATTCCTTCTTCTGTCCGCCTCACGGAGTTTAGGAAGACCTCACAGGATGCTCGCAGACCACTGGTGATGTGTATATTCACCGGAGAGGCGCGAATACTGTCAGACTGACAGGACGACCCTATCGCACGGCCGCCCTTGACGACGTGTCGTATCTAACTCCTGGCGCCACAGGGGTGCACGGCCCGGACCTACCTCCACTCGTGACGTCACACTTGCCAGGGGCGTTTCTCATTGGCTCCCTGTACCACGTCACCGTTCTTGGCCAATCTGGTGCCACTGACATCATAACATTTTGGCGCGAAAACGTAGGAGTCGGCGCCATCTTGGCGTCCAAAAGGGCCTAAGCCACTGGCCAAAACACTCTTCTTTAGTTAATTTCTCTCCTATGCGAGAACACCTCATGCTCCCACATATGTCAAATTGTTCTCCGGAAAGCAGAGAACGTTCGGGTAAAGTAGATATGACTCTTACAGCTGGCGTCGGAGAAATATAAGGGGGGGGGGACACCGTCACAGTGTGATGTTATACCTGTCCCTGTGTGTGATGATAAACCTGTCCCCTGTGTGTGATGATAAACCTGTCCCCTGTGTGTGATGTTAAACCTGTCCCCTGTGTGCGATTATATACCTGTCCCTGTGCGTGATGATATACCTATCCATGTGTATGCTGATATAACTGTCCCTGTGTGTGATGTTATAACTGTCTTTGTGTGTGATGTTATGACTGTCCCTGTGTGTGATGTTATAACTGTCCCTGTGTGTGATGTTATAACTGTCCCTGTGTGTGATGTTATAACTGTCCCTGTGTGTGATGTTATAACTATCCCTGTGTGTGATGTTACACCTGTCCCTGTGTGTGATGTTAAACCTGTCCCTGTGTGTGATGTTATACGTCCCCTGTGCCACAGGTGTTGTTGTTCCTGAACATCCCCAGTGTCACAGGTGTTGTTCCTGAACATCCCAATGCCAGAAATATTCGTTCTGATCCTCTTTAGTGCCATAGAAGTTTTCCTAATCGTCTCCCGAACCACAGGTGTTTTTCCTCGATATTCCCTCAGTGCCACATGTGTTGCTCGTAATCCTCCTCAGTGCCGCAGGTGTTGTTCCTAAACGACTCTAATGCCACATGAGTTGTTCCTCGATCTTCCCAAGTGCCACAGGTGTTGCTAATAATCGTCCCCAGTGCTATAGGTGTTGTTTCTAATCTTTCCAGTGCCACAGGTTTTGTTACTGAACATCCCCAGAGCCACGGGTGTTGTTCCTGATCGTCCCCAGTACCAGAGGCGTTGTCCCTAATCCTTCCAGTGCCACAGGTGTTGTTTCTGAATATCCCCAGAGCTACAGGTGTTGTTTCTGAACATCCCCAGAGCCACAGGTGTTGTTCCTGATCTTCCCCAGTGCCACAGATGTTAATCCTAATCATCCTCAGTGCAACAGACGTTGTTCCTAATCATCCCTAGGGCCTTAGGTGTAGCTCCTAATCGTCTCCAGTGCCACAGGTGTTGTTCCCATCGTTGCCAGTGCCACAGATATTGTTCCTGCTCGTCCCCAATGTCAGAGGTGTTGTTGCTAATCGTCTCCAGTGCCACAGGTGTTGTTCCTCCGTCGTCTTTAGTGCCACACTTGTTATTACTAGTCGCCTTCGGGGCCACAGATGTTGTTCCCTATCGTCCCCAGTTCCACAGATGTTTTCCCTGATCGTCCCCAGTGCTACAGGTGTTATTTGTAAAATCCATAGTGAAACAGGTGTTGTTCAATATCGTCCAGAGTGCCACAGGTGTTGTTCCTAAAAGACGCCAGTGCCACAGGTGTTGTTCCTAATCGTTGCAGTGCCACAGGTGTTATTCCTAATCATCCCTAGTACCACAGGTGTTGTTCCTAATCATCCCCAGTACCACAGGTGTTGTTTCTAATCCTCCCAGGTCCACAGGTGTTGTTCTTGATCATCTCCAGAACCACAGGTGTTGTTCCCGATTAACCCCAGTGCCACATGTATTTTTCCTGATCGTCACCAGTGCCAAAGGCGTTGTTCCTAATCGTCTCCAGTGCAACAGGTGTTGTTCCTAATCATCCTCAGTGCAACAGACGTTGTTCCTAATCATCCCCTGGGTCATAGGTGTAGTTCCTAATCGTCCCCAGTGCCACAGATGGTGTTCCTAATAGTTAACAGTGCCACAGGTGTTGTTCCTAATAGTCGACAGCGCCACAGGTGTTGTTCCTGATCGTCCTTATTATCACAGGTATTTTTCCTGATCGACCCCAGTGCCACAGGTGCTTTTCCTAATCGCCCTTATTGCCACAGGTGTTTTCCCTAATCAACCCCAGTGGCACAGGTGTTGTTCCTAATAGGTACCAATGATACAGGCATTGTTCCTAATCGTCCCCAGTGCGACAGGTGTTGTTCGTAATCTTCCTAAGTGCCACTGATGTTGTTCCTAATCTTCCCCAGGACCATAGATATAGTTCCTAATCGTCTCCAGTGCCATAGGTGTTGTTCCTCGATCTTCCCAAGTGCCACAGGTGTTGTTCCTAATCCTCCCTAGGGCCATAGGTGTTGTTCCTAATCCTCCCTAGGGCCATAGGGGCTGTTCCTAATCCTCCCTAGGGCCATAGGTGTTGTTCCTAATCCTCCCTAGGGCCATAGGTGTTGTTCCTAATCCTCCCTAGGGCCATAGGTGTTGTTCCTAATCCTCCCTAGGGCCATAGGTGTTGTTCCTAATCGTCTCCAGTGCCACAGGAGTTGTTCCTAATTATCCCAGTGACACAGGTGTTGTTTCTGAACATCCCCAGTACAACAGATGTTGCTCCTAATCATGTTGCTCATTCAACACCTGTGGCTCCCAGAGCCACAGGTGTTGTTCCCGATCGTTTCCAGTACCAGAGGAGGTGTTCCTAATCGTCTCCAGTGCTACAGGTGACTCAGCATACACTACTCCGCTGGTATGAAGTTCTCTCACTCACTTCTCCCTGACAATCGTTGTAGTTCTCCCACACAAACGTTGTAGTTCTCCCACACAAACGTTGCAGCTCTCCCACACAAACGTTGTAGTTCTCCCACACAAACGTTGTAGTTCTCCCACACAAACGTTGTAGTTCTCCCACACAAACGTTGTAGTTCTCCCACACAAACGTTGTAGTTCTCCCACACAATCGTTGTAGTTCTCCCACACAAACGTTGTAGTTCTCCCACACAAACGTTGTAGTTCTCCCACACAATCGTTGTAGTTCTCCCACACAAACGTTGTAGTTCTCCCACACAAACGTTGTAGTTCTCCCATACAAACCCCCGAAATCTCTAACGTGAGGACGCTCACTCACTGGAGCTCAAAATGGCGCTCCATAGGCCGCCTACAAAAAAACAGGCGGTGTGCCTTGCAAGGCTTCTTCCGCTCCTGACTTGAGGTGACATAGCCGCCTGGCTGGCAGGTTCCTTACATAAACACCTGCTTAGTTCCCTCCACTTGAAGGAGCACACAGTTAGGGGTGTCTCCTCTGCCAGGAGCTCAACAAAGCCCTCCTCCCTGACTTCTGTGACTCAAGTAAGGTCATGACATCCCGCGAGCATCACAT
>NC_091174.1:31234081-31315332 GCF_040958095.1 Procambarus clarkii
AAGATAATAGGGGTGAGACGGAAGATAATGGGAGGGTGTGAGGGAAGATAATAGGGGTGTGAGGGAAGATAATGGGAGGGTGTGAGGGAAGATAATAGGGGTGTGAGGGAAGATAATGGGGGGGGGGGTTTGAGGGGCATAACTGGTAATCCCCTCACAGTGTTCAAGAGAGAACTGGATAAGCACCTCCAAAGAATACCTGATCAACCAGGCTGTGACTCATACGTCAGGCTGCGAGCAGCCGTGTCCAACAGCCTGGTTGATCAGTCCAGCAACCAGGAGGCCTGGTCGACGACCGGGCCGCGGGGACGCTAAGCCCCGGAAGCACCTCAAGGTAACCTCAAGGTAGGTGTGAAGGAAGATAATAGGGGTGTGAGGGAAGGTAATGGGAGGGTGTGAGGGAAGGTAATGGGAGGGTGTGAGGGAAGGTAATGGGAGGGTGTGAGGGAAGGTAATGGGAGGGTGTGAGGGAAGATAATGGGAGGGTGTGAGGGAAGATAATAGGGGTGAGACGGAAGATAATGGGAGGGTGTGCGGGAAGATAATAGGGGTGTGAGGGAAGATAATGGGAGGGTGTGAGGGAAGATAATAGGGGTTTGAGGGAAAAAATGGGAGGGTGTGAGGGAAGATATTGGGAGGGTATGTAGGAAGATAATAGGGGTGTGAGGGAAGATAATGGGAGAGTGTGAGGGAAGATAATAGGGGTGTGAGGGAAGATAATAAAAGGGTGTGTGGGAAGATAATGGGACGGTGTGAGGGAAGATAATGGGAGGGTGTAAGGGAAGATAATTAGAGGATGTGAGGGAAGATAATGGGAGGGTGTGAGGGAAGGTAATGTGAGGGTGTGAGGGAAGGTAATGGGAGGGTGTGAGGGAAGGTAATGGGAGGGTATGAGGGAAGATAATGGGAGGGTGTGAGGGAAGGTAATGGGAGGGTGTGAGGGAAGGTAATGGGAGGGTGTGAGGGAAGGTAATGGGAGGGTGTGAGGGAAGGTAATGGGAGGGTGTGAGGGAAGGTAATGGGAGGGTGTGAGGGAAGGTAATGGGAGGGTGTGAGGGAAGGTAATGGGAGGGTGTGAGGGAAGGTAATGGGAGGGTGTGAGGGAAGGTAATGGGAGGGTGTGAGGGAAGGTAATGGAAGGGTGTGAGGGATGATAATGGGAGGGTGTGAGGGACGGTAATGGGAGGGTGTGAGGGAAGGTAATGGGAGGGTGTCAGGGAAGGTAATGGGAGGGTGTGAGGGAAGATAATGGGAGGGTGTGAGGGAAGGTAATGGGAGGGTGTGAGGGAAGGTAATGGGAGGGTGTGAGGGAAGGTAATGGGAGGGTGTGAGGGAAGATAATGGGAGGGTGTGAGGGAAGGTAATGGGAGGGTGTGAGGGAAGGTAATGGGAGGGTGTGAGGGAAGGTAATGGGAGGGTGTGAGGGAAGGTAATGGGAGGGTGTGAGGGAAGATAATGGGAGGGTGTGAGGGAAGACAAAGAAGAAAGGTGTTTGAAGAGAGCGTTGTGGTCCTACAGGAGGTGGAGAGTCTGGGGGAGAGACTGGGGTACACCTGTGAGAACCGCCGCCTTCACAACGTCTCTCTGGGTCAAGGTCAGGAGAAGGTGGCGGAAGAGGCCATCAAGATCGCCGCAAGGGAAGGTCATTGGGTCATCTTGCAGGTGAGTCGCATTTCAAGACACCAGTATGTGTTCCTTTATCTTGCACGATGATCACGCAATTAACTAAAACAAAGAATTTCTGGAAAATTCTCAGAATTTTCTCACATAAGGATTTCATACTGGAAATATAATTGGGTAAATTTAATAAATTATGGTTAAAACTCTGTAAAACAAACTACCATTAAAATATTTTCTTATTTTGAAGTAATTATGTCTGAGCATATAAACAATGTACTCTGGAGCCGTGTAATTCATCTATGTACTGGAGCTTATCACTGTGTGTGTTCCCCGGCAGAACATCCACCTGGTGCGCCAGTGGCTGCCCAGGCTGGAGAAAAAGTTGGAGGCCAATTCTGAGGCCGCCCACCAGGACTACCGAGTCTTCATGAGCGCTGAGCCCGCCAACAGACCCGAGAACCACATCCTGCCTCAGGTTAGTGAATCACGTGAAGAAATTACCATCTTTTATTCAACAGCAGATCTCCAGTATGTTTATGACTCCACTGCTGTACATCAGTTCAGAATTATTTAAATGGTAGGGATGAGAGTACTGGTGTATTGGAGAGGGAAGTTTGGCAGATTTGTTAATTAAATAAGAACTCATTATTTGATAATGATTTATCAAAGGCAGTTAGTGTATTAATGACTCCTCTCTATTATTCAGTCAGCTCCTATTTTTAGTTTATTTATGTCTTTGATGATATGGGGGGGGGGGTGTTACCTTATAATTGTAGATTGTTTAATATGAGTTTAGTGGTGTTATTTTGCAGTGTTATTTAAGAGCATGAGTGTATTCTATAATAATTGCTGGGTGGGGGCTTCTAAATATTCACTATTGGGAAGCCTTCGTACAGTAGCTCAGACTATTTCTTATGAGATAAGATTGTCCATTGTCATTTGTTTGTTTAGTTGAGATGTTTAATTTTAGAGATTTTATTGTATCTATAGAGATGCAGTTTTTATGATTAACTATTCCTATAAGGATAGTTTGATTTGCTTCTAGTTTAGCCGAGACTAAATGAACTCCTTTAAATTTTTCTGAAGGTTCGTTTCATGGTTTCATTCTGAATATGGAATATACAAGAACATAGAATGCATTGCTTCATTTTTTATTGCATAGAATTCTAGGATCTTATTTATATGAATAGTTTTTAGGTTGCTCTTTTTAGGTCCAGATCCATTAAGTGTTACTTTTATAAAATTGGTTGGAGTTATATTTTTTTTGGCGGGGGGGGGGGGGGGGGGTACTCTACCTCGTTTTAGTTATGATTATTTAAAGTATTTGGCTTGGAAAAAGTTTTACCTATTAATTTAGAATTTTTTTATTTATTTTATGGAAATGCAGGTGGTATTTTATTGTTGTTTTCTGAGAAGTTAAAGTTGTATTTTCGAAGAATAGTTTAAGGGAAATAAAATATCAATTTTGGATATTAAAGATATTGTTTTTCTTCGAGAATAAAAGTTGGAGGTATACTCCTAATAGTGTTTTCAAAAAAACTGTTTTTAAAAACGTAAACTTTAAATTTAATCATTTATCCCATGTTATTGTTATAATGTGGTTGATGATATAGTATATAAAATATAAGGTAGATAAAATTTAGCCAGTTAAAATATAAAGGGTTTCCCCAGGACGTGCACCAATCCAGATTAACAAAATTACTACTGATACTAGGTATCAGAATGTAATTTGGCTAAGTGGGTAGAATGTTCTTCGAAAAGAAGAAATACGAGTAAATTGTAAAATTATTAGAATGGAGATGGAATCTACTGGAGCAGTAACATTTCTTAGCTTGTTGGGAATGGATCATACGATAGCTCGAGCGAAGAGGAAGTATCATTCAGGTTCAATATGTACTATGGTTACAAGGGGGTTTGTGTGGATAAAGTTGTCTTGGTCTCTAAAGAGATATGGATTAAGAAGGGTTAATAGAATTAAAGTTCATAAGAGAATAGCAAATCTTATAATGTCTTTAAAAATAAAGTAAGAGTGGAAGGGAATTTTGTCCATAGATATGGAAATTCCTAGTGGGTTATTTCCTCCTGTTTCGTTGAGAAAAAAGAATGTGGATTATTGTTAAAGCACCAATAATATAAGTGAAAAAGCAGTGGAAAGAAAATGCCATTTAAGGTAGCACTGTCAACAGCAAATCCTCAAATTGATTAAACTAGATCAGTTCGAATGAGATGAATTGCGAAGAAGAGGTTAGTAATAACTGTAGCTCCTCAGAATTATATTTCTCCTCAAGGTAGAACATATCCTGCAATGCCTGAGGCTATTGTTAAGAAAAAAATTAACACTCCAATTATTCATGTGTGAAGGTAAGTGTAGGACCTACAATAAATACCTCGTCCAATGTGGGAGTAGAGGCAAATGAAAAAGAAGGACGCTCTATTGGTGTGAATAGTGCGTAGAAACTATCCATAGTTTACGTTATGGAAAATGTGAATAGTTCTTGAAAAAGGTATTTCAATATTTGGTGTATAGTGTATGGATAGAAAAAGGCCTGTAATAATTTTAATGGTTAACTATAATCCTAATAACGGATCCCAAATTTAATATAATTGAAATATTTCTATGAATAGGTATATCGATTAAAGATCCGTTAATGATTTTAAATAAAGAATGAGTTTTACATATGGGTTTGAACATTAATTATTTGTTCGAACTGGGCTTGAGTTACCGTTAATAATTTTTAACTACAACAAATAATGTTAATAGAAGGTATAAGATAATAAATAAAGTTAAGAACATTGAAGAAGAATTATAAATAGTTCTGGTTAGGAGAAGGGTATTTCTGAATACATAAGGAAATGAGTTGGAGGAAGATGAAATTATAAATTTAGAGTATGTTAATAATGGATCAATGAAAAACAAGATGAAAGAGATTATTAATATAGAAAGTGCTAAGGTTAAAAAAGTGTTAAAGGAAAGTCCAAAGATTTCATTTGAGGCAAGGGTGGCGACTAAAATAAATAAAACTAATATTCCTCCAAGGAAAATAAGGAAGAGAATGTATGAAATGAAAAGGTATTATTGAAAAATCCTAAGGCGATAAAATGATAAGAGTTTGGATAAATAATGTGATCCCTATTAATAAAGGGTGGGTTAATCGGACAAATAGAATGGAAATACGAAGGATAATGGGAAGGTAAGACATAAGGATTTTAAAATCACATTTTAAAGTTTTAAGAAGTAAATAATTAAAATTTGATTTACAAGACCCAAGTTTTTTAAACTATTAATACTAATGGATACTTTGAACTAAATTTATATTTGTTCATTAGTAATATTGTTTTGTGGGTTATGATATTTTGTTTCTAATCAGAAACATTTATTAAATACTTTATTGAGGTTAGAATGAGTGGTATTAAGAGTGTTTTGAGACTGAATTAAGACTTTCAATTTCCACAGAATATAATGATTAACTTCTTATTTAGCAAGATTGGTATCCCTGCTTTCTAACCAGATTAAGGATATAGCTGATTTAAATGTAAGAAAAACCCTCCTGTTTTCGTCTTATTGTGATAAAGCACAGTAAAAGCAACGATAAATTGCGATAAAGCAATTTCATTTTGCCGGAGCAAATGTGGACATCTTCAAGAGAAAACTAGACAGTTTTTTTCAAGAAGTGAAAATGGAAGCGATATGGGAACACGATAAAAACAATGTTAATTGTTATAAAGCACCTAAACTATTTGGATCGTCTGAAAGCTCTCCAAATGTACTCACTAGAAAAGATAGGAGAGAGGTATCAAATAATTTACTTATGGAAAATACTAAGAGTTTAAATTAGTACCAGAGAATGAGAGGCTACTCAACAATCAAAATTTCTCTCATTAAATTTCCCATTTTAGGAAATTGTTTAACATATAAAAAAAATGCATTTGTCTTATTTACCAATATATTTTCAAATGACTGGGCTTGTACTGAATGCTATATGACCTTGCCATTCATTATTAATATTTTGTGCAGTACCTTCTAGGGTGGGACTCTTTCAACAAGAGTTGTTAAATATTTGCAATATATGATTGTGAATATATAGGAAAATACTGGAGGGCCAGGTCCCAAATCTACACAGTAAAATAACAATATAATGGAGTGAATGATATGGAACGAAATGCAGAATAGAACCGGTGAGGAGCAGAGGTTCCATTGGCACAATCATAGAACACTGTACAAACATCAGAGGTCCACGGAGTTCAATATACTCCTAGCGAGCATACGAAGTTTTGCCGGAACAGACGTGGACGTCTTCAAGAGAACACTAGACAGTTTTTTCAAGAAGTGCCACACCAACCGGGCTGTGATGGATGTGTGGGCCTGAGGGCCGCACCAAGCAACATCCTGGTGGACCAAGCTCTCACAAGTCATCCTTGGCCTCGGGCCGGGCATGGGGAGTAGAAGAACTCCCAGAACCCCATCATCCAGGTACAATCCAGATATTGTATCCTAGAGTAGCAACTCTCAGTTTTTTCTATAACAGAATTTTTTAAGAATTACTAATGTTTCTCAATTTCCTCGTCTCCTGTTAACAGAATCTTACAATCAACTATTAATAATTTCTGGTATGCTATACTAGGGAATCCTGGAATCAGCCATCAAGATCACTAATGAGCCACCGCGAGGGATGCAAGCTAACCTCCACAAGGCCCTCTACAACTTCACACAAGAGACTCTTGAGATGTGCTCCAAGGAAGCAGAGTTCAAGTCTATCCTATTCTCCCTGTGCTACTTTCACGCTTGCGTTGCAGAGCGAAGGAAGTTTGGAGCCCAAGGCTGGAACAGACCTTATCCCTTCAACACGGGTACGGAAACTTGTCAGTATTCTAGCTGAAATTGTTGACTTTAATTCCAATAGTAATCCTTCATCATAACTATTTCTAGTTTTGAATCATCATACTACTCATCGATTTCAACCCAATTACCAGAAGCATGAAGGAAAACAATATGTTTCCTGTATTTCACCAAACAATTCACTTCAATAAAATTATTTCATTTATTTGTCATGCCGAGCTGACTGCAAGAGTGAAACCATCAGGTGATATTAGGCTCCTTCTGGTGACCCGCAGGTGACCTCACCATCAGCGTCAATGTGTTGTACAACTACCTCGAGGCCAACAGCAAGGTGCCGTGGGAAGACCTGCGCTATCTTTTTGGGGAGATCATGTATGGCGGCCACATCACAGACGACTGGGACCGAGTCCTCTGTCGCACTTACCTCGAGGAGTTCCTTCACATGGACCAGGTATGTCGCACTTACCTCGAGGAGTTCCTTCACATGGACCAGGTATGTCGCACTTACCTCGAGGAGTTCCTTCACATGGACCAGGTATGTCGCACTTACCTCGAGGAGTTCCTTCACATGGACCAGGTATGTCGCACTTACCTCGAGGAGTTCCTTCACATGGACCAGGTATGTCGCACTTACCTCGAGGAGTTCCTTCACATGGACCAGGTATGTCGCACTTACCTCGAGGAGTTCCTTCACATGGACCAGGTATGTCACACTTACCTCGAGGAGTTCCTTCACATGGACCAGGTATGTCGCACTTACCTCGAGGAGTTCCTTCACATGGACCAGGTATGTCGCACTTACCTCGAGAAGAGCTTAACTTACACACAGTGATCAACCCTGAAGCTTAACGCCATTAAAGAATGTAAGAAGACTTACATTCTTAGATGTAAGAACGTTAGAATGTAAGAGCTTTACTCAATACAAGAATGTAAGAACTCTTGTATATATAAATTAAATAAATATATAAATAAATAACTTACACACAATCATCTACCCTGCAGCTTGATGGAGAGCTTAACTAACTCCCATCTAATCATCTACCCTGCAGCTTGATGGAGAGCTTAACTTGGCACCAGGGTTCCCAACGCCTCCCAATTTGGACTACTCTGGTTACCACAGCTACATCGACACCTGCTTGCCGCCGGAGTCTCCGCATCTCTACGGCCTCCACCCCAATGCAGAAATCGGCTTCTTGACCATGACTTCAGAGCACCTCTTCAAGACGGTGTTCGAGCTGCAGCCAAGGGACATGGGCAACTCCGGGGGAGTGGTCATCACCAGGGAGGACAAGGTCAGTGGTGGTCACCACCAGGGAGGACAAGGTCAGTGGTGGTCACCACCAGGGAGGACAAGGTCAGTGGTGGTCATCACCAGGGAGGACAAGGTCAGTGGTGGTCACCACCAGGGAGGACAAGGTCAGTGGTGGTCACCACCAGGGAGGACAAGGTCAGTGGTGGTCATCACCAGGGAGGACAAGGTCAGTGGTGGTCAAGGTCATGACAAAGTCATCTCTTGTGTGTTCCTTAAACCCCTTTTTACTCACAATTTCTGGTAGAGTTTGCATGTATTTTAAAGTATTGTGAGCCGTCATATACTTGTTAAGTTTTCCTTTTAAAGTACATATGGATCTCTCAGCAATGGAGGCCTTGGTCTCCTGAGAAAAAAACACTATATAATTTTACCTTCTTTGATGCCAGCATCTTCTTCGTGGAAGTGTTATAAAATTCACCACCACAATCAGAATTAATTTTGCATACTCCCTGAGAATGTGCTGTAACCAGAATTAAAGTCAGAGCTTTACTTGTACTTTTTCCATCCTTGCTGGATAAGGGCAATACTTGGGCAAACCTAGAGAATATATCTACACATACAAGTAAGTATTTCACTCCATCATTATGTTTGGCCAATAAACTCATCTCGCGCAGGTCTATAACTTAAAATTATAGCGGTTTGGAGCTTAATACTTGTCTCCGTGTGATTTACGGAGGTTTAAATAATGGTATGGTACCATTTGACACCTTGGTATAGGTGTCAAAGGTTTTCAGATAATCCTTTACATCAGATAGTTATACCAGAGATAATTAATTTAGCAGCATTATACAACCTCTGTACCCATCCCAACAAACCGGTAGATGAGGAGTTATCTTGAGATGATTTCGGGGCTCAGTGTCCCCGCGGCCCGGTTCTCGACCAGGCCTCCACCCCTAGAAAACAGCCCGTAGCAGCTGTCTAACTCCCAGGTACATATTTACTACTAGGTAACAGGGGCATCAGGGTAAAAGAAACATTTTGCCCATTTGTCTCGGCCTCTACCGGGGATCGGACCCGGAACCTCAGGACTACGAATCCTGAAGTGCTGTCCACTCAGCTGTCAGTCGTTATATACTCGCTCCAGTACATCGTTCTTGCTCACCCTTGGTAAATTATCTCATAGGGTGGTTCGTGAACAATATTACCGCGCAATGTTATAGTAGGGGATGTGTTCGAGCCCAGATCTCCTAGCAAATACCCATAGGGCTTGCTAATAACTTACTAATCTTATTAGCAAGTTACAAGTTTCTTTGAAAACTGTTTCCCAAATATTTGTCGTCCTAGTGTTTCAATTTGTGAGAGGTCTCTTGATTTAATTGATATGAAATGAGAAGCATTTAAACTAACATTCCTCGAATATTTACCAGGAAAAAATATATTTTGAGTAATTAATATAACTGAGACATTCAGATGTCTTCCTCTAGTAAACATGTTTGATACGATTTTCGAATTAGCAGACTCTGAAAAGGTTTTCATAGATTACTAAGATATGACAGTCCTTATCCACTTGCTCTTCCACAGGATCAATAATAGTTGAATGCTCGATCAGCTTCCTTTTAATTTGCGGGTCTGACTGTAATTCGGTGTAACCACCGCCACATACAATTATTGAGGAGAACTTATGTTGATACTTCCTTGCAAGTTTACTGCATAAGAAGGACTTTCCACTGTTTGAATAGCTAGCTATAATAATCCGAGATGGTTCTCGGAATATATCTAGTTGTTCCTCACGGTGTATATCATTGGAACTGTCAAAGATTAATGCTTCGTTAAGACTGCTAAAACTAAGGAAATGGTGATGGAATTTATACAAACAAACATTAGTCATTTACAGGCGTTTATTCACATCATTATACATATGTACAGCAGCATTTTTAAAACTAATCACAGTTCTTACGGTTAACACAGTTCACAAACAATAATAATAATAATAAACATCTTATTCCTTATAGTATATAATTCTACCATTATGTGTTATCTATCTTAATACTAACTTAACTAAATTGTACAACGTAAATCTAGTGAGGGTTGAGTAGTTGTGGGGCTGAAGCATCTCGCTTGCTCCAGGGTAGGAATACAGGGTAGAGTCTCTGTGGTTGTGTTGCTTCTACCACTTTATCATCCTCCATAAACACTTCTTCTACCCCCCTCAATCTCCTCCTCATCCTCTTCTACATCCATCTCAGCATCATCATTATTATTTGCGATATCTGGATGTCCATATGCTAGGGATTGTGTGGGGCTTAGAATGTAGCGTTTATAATTATATGCTGACAAACCTCTACAAGTACCGCGGCATGTGAAAATCTGTCCTTGCACATTACATATAGATCTAGACACAAACCTGATTGAAGTGTTTGTTTCAGCGCGAGTGTTGAAACGAGTCTTGTGAGAATTTCTCTTGGAGGTTGTATGGCACACCTTTACACTTACAGGTATATTTACCATCCTGGATGGTGAAAGAGTATGTTTTAAGTCTGAGAGCGATTAATTGGTTAATAATCTTAGACCCCGATTTCTGACTTGAGCAAACCTAGTTAACCTTCACGTGCTTTCGAGTAGGATAGGTGAGTGTCAAGAAAGTTACTAAAATCCATACAGTCAAAGAGGGCACTTATTCAGCTCTTCAAACACATCCTGCCACTTGACTTTAATGATGAAAGAGTCTGTATCTGTATATAATAGACTCGCTTTATCTCCATTTGTCGGTTTTACCACATGATACCAGAACTATACCTCTTATCAATCTGGAGTACATGGTAACTCACGTAAGTAGGAGTGTTGACTAGGAGAGACTTCTGCTTGATAGTGCATATCACATGATCCTTACTTAACAACAGACTATGCTTGAAGAATGGGTTGCGAGCGTATTTCAGGAAACCTCTACGATCTGTGACCAAATAGTGATTGTTCCCATATTTAGAAATTTCTGTCAAACTCTTCCCATATATAGAATTTGATACAAGTTTGAAAGCCTTTTTTTATCGCATATTTGGTACTGGCACATTCACGAACATTGAATTCAATTAAATCTTTAAGGTAGGTCTCCTGCTCAAATTCGTAGATGTTTTGAACTTTAGCTACTTCTCTAATTATCTAATTAGTAATAATAATTAGTAATCTTTCTGAGGGAGGTGTGATGCGATTAATTTAGTGTTTTTTAGATAACCCACGTCTTTCTTCTGTAAGAATATTCTTACTGTTGGGTGAAATGTAATACCTCGGTAATGCAGGTATGGGAAAGAACTAAGGTTTATCCGTATACCTTGCTACCTCCGGACTAACCTGCAATGTATCACACAACACACAATACTCCTTTGGTACATCACACGCGATATTCTCCAAGCAAGACTGTTAAAATCCAGGTAGATGATGTAACTACTATCATCACCTAGATCTAAGCCTCTGTGCTGGTTCTCCACATTCGTGTACTGTCTCGTCACAGTGGTGAACCCCCTCGGAGATTCCGGCGAAGTCAATCATATACCAATGGGTCTGACAACATAGTTCCCTATGTTACGACATTACCTAGATTACAAAATTCTAAAGCTTGTTTATAATCTTTTTTCTGATAACTCCTCGTCATTCAATGTGTTGTAAAACTTATCACATGAAGGAAGTTTTGGTTCATCTAGTACACTCATAGATGATAAGTAATCATAGCAGATTAATTGTTTACCCTTCAACAGTTGTGGGATGGCAGCTTTATTTACACCCTTTAACATAGCCAATGTGAAGGTGGTAGGTTTCCCACTATCAATATGATCTTTAGCTGTTCTTCCTAGTTAACCATTGAGAAGCGCTAAACTGGCTAAAAACCGTAAGTTGTTCGCATCGACTTTCATAAACTTAAATCAATCCCTAGCTAATATATCTATTTCCATCCCTGGTCTGTCTTTAACCTCGTTTAGGATTACTCCTAAATCATAGATAGCATTTTAGGAAAAAGTGTTCAGGAACTTATATGAATTTATGCACTGCAAATTACATCTATCACAGTAAGCAGCTTTATAATTGTGAAATCTTATTGTGTGGTCGTGATGTCTGACTTTGATTACATCATTCCTGTTAAAAGGTTCATCACAGAGCTCACAAGCTGTTTTTGTCTCAAATAAAGCTTGCTGTTGCTGGGAAATATTATCCCAACATCATACATTATCTGTCTGTCAATGATAATGTACGGATATGCAACCGCGTTGTGACGTGATTCTATCATTCCTTTAGGGTTTGAGCGATCTAACATACACTCAAAATCATAAAAGCACATGTGACTAGGCCCATATCTCTGTCCATAGTTACAGAAATCTACTTCTCTGCTAGATGTTTGATGCACTTTACATGTACCTTCGTGAGTTATCTTACGGTCAGGCGGTATCGATATCAAACAACAATGACAAAAGCTGAGATGTTTAAGGATGAAGTTGGCATTACCACACATATTGAATACATAATGGTTAAAATCTTTAATCAGTAACAGATGTTGAGCATCGAACATTAGCAATGAAATAATGTCTTTATGTTCACCTCTTCCTTTCCTAGCTAGAGTGATATAGGGACGCCGTGTATTTTCATCTCTCTCTAGTGAATAGACGAATGTACTGACTACTGATATATTTTCTCCACCTTGGTGATGTCCTCAAATGTTACTGCAGAATTAACATCTGCTGGCCAATTAATGTGCCTGAGACACCAACTAGCATTCACAGATCTAGTGCAAATATTATCAAGATAAGTAAGCCTTTAGTTTAGTAAGCCAAGATAAGTTTAGCCTTTAGCTAAACATTAATATGCGGCAACAAACTGCATAAGGCAGATATTAGCCTCACCATCTGGATTGAAAACCATCCGCTTTCCATGCAAACCTCCAGGATACTCTACATGAGAACCTAACCTTTTTGGATGTTTAATTTGTGGGCAGTTGATATAAAAACGTGCGAGACACTATACCAAGACATTAGACCGCTTCTTTTGTTCTAAATATAAATTTATTTTTTCAGTCAATTCACCTGCCAAGAAGTCAATAAGTGACTCAACCTCCTCTTGAGTAACTGTTCGTCCCTGCCCTCCCGTATAGGAAAACCATCGTTATTGATGGGGTTTTGCAAATCATCTTCCCCGTCTTGACGTATATTTACATCAACAATATAACGCAACAAGACAGCGCTAACGAGTCAAGGCTGTCTTGGCTTTCCATGCTGTCATCTGAGTCAAGGTCAACCTGACTTCCCTCACTGTTGATGTCCCTGCGCCTGCCGCTGCTGTTGCTGCTGCTGCTTAGTGGCTGGAAAGAGGGCGAGTAGAGGGGGAAGTGTGCGTGTGTGGCTGTGTGCTCACCTTCAGCTCCTCGACCCGAGGACTGTATCCCATCTGGAGGCATAGTCCGTCCAACTGAGCTGTCATTGCTCTCACTGTTCTCACTGGTAGATACCAAGTCTATACATATTGGTTTGGTATCTGTATAAAGAAAGAAAACATAGCAGATCATTTATATATATAATATAAATTAAGAAGGTGAGGGAATAGACTAGATGAGAATTAATATGCATAGGATATAAAACTGAAATAAGGTACTATTAACTCACTTATGAGCTGATAAGGTCGATGAACGGATTAACGTAATCCCTGTGATTGTGGTAAGGAATGTAACCTGAATTGAAAACAATGTTATTCAGCATGGGTGTAGGAGGAAAATATTAAGTGAATGCTTGCAAGTGTTTGATGAAAATGTAATAAAGGTAAAAGAAGTACATTGAGCGTACATTTGTGTGTTACGTCATTCTGTCGGTAATCATCTTGAGGTGAAAGTGGTAGACAGTATGGACACACCACTCATTTGTAAACTGAACTTAAAAAGAAACATATATTAAATGGTGAGGAATGGAACACTCTTGCTAAGCAAATAATCTCTCACTATAAGAGTGAGTAATAATAATAGTGCTATACTTACGATTGTCGCAAAAGATCTTCTGACATCGCTTACACTTGATGGCATAATGACATTGTTCACATTCTAGATATCAATGTGGGACATTTGGGGCTTGAATCTGATTATTTAAATATTAATGTAGTAAATTAAATTACGAAGGACCACCCGCTTTTATAGTAAAGAGGGAAACTGAGAATTTCTGATCATTAGATAATTCCTAGATGAACCAGTAACTATGGATAAAATACTAGAGAATATGATCATAGAAATAATTAATGGGCTGTATAATTAAATGAATCAAACCCTCAAACACCTACATTGGGGGGTTATTACTGGAAGTCAGTACGTCCAGGAACTAGTGTGGTTCGTTCACTAATCCAAATTATAATAATCTAATCCTATGAATTATAGTGAAACTAATGTCATTACCATGAATGGGAACATAGATTATAAGTATAGTAATGATAGTCACAATAAACACATGTTAATCCAAAGAAATTCTGCATGTAAGTAATTTCAGAAATTTCATGAATACAAAGAAATCTTAGCTTAATGATGATTCCTTTATGTAAGCCACGACGCTTCCTCTAATTCCCTGGGCTAGGCTGGCTGACAAATGGGATGGATTAACATGGGAGAAGGCGGCAGGGAGAATTCTTCTCACGTGCTGCAAAACAAATATTTACAGTAGCAACTAATTAAACTACTGAATCTCTATGTTCAAGAAATTAAGAGTTACAGGTGATAATAGGTAATAACCTGTGGTTTGGTGTTGGCATATGTCGTCACGGTCAATCACCCAGCTACTACACTACACTTTACAAGATGCATCAAATAAAGAGAAGATACTTAGCTAATAAGGGCACTGTATAAGTTTTAAGACTGCCGAAATTCGCATCCCAGGCTCTGGCTTCAGCCTATCCTGGATAATGGCGCGCTTCACTGGTCGGTCACGTGCAGTCAGGAACCAGATTAAAAAGGTTCCTTATGTTACACCAGCACCAGTTGAAGATATTATCTGCAAGGTTGTTCACACCTCACAGTGGCGACTTTCATCTGAGGATGGATAACGTCTACCCTGATGGCTGGGCAATGGCGTCTCCTCATGAGCACGATACGGGTAGGTCTGCCTCAGAGCTTCCCTCCATGTGTACTGGCAAGCCTCTCCACCCCATGCCGCGTCTCGCGTTCATTAGACAAATTATTGTCATGAATATTAGTATTTCTCGCATTTACGCTTGAAATGTTGAAGACTGGACGGGTTTATTATTTAGAAGAGGACAATATTATTATTTGCCAATTTAGTGATAGTAAACGTATAAGGGAGAGGAATTAATGTATCCCCATGGCATTCACTCGTGACGTTAACTTTTATTACTAGATAATCGCTATGACTCCAACGCTCTATTCGGCTTTTAGTTGGAGGTCAATTCATCTGTAATTAATTATCACACAGAATGCCTTGGTTATAGAGAATCGAATTTAATTCTCAGATACATTGGATATAATGTGTTTATTGTAAGGAAATCTGACGCAATACTGGCGTCGGATGACGTGAGAATTCTAGCCTACTGCACAGATGAAATTATTAGTACATGAGAATTCTACGTGGTGTTAATTTTACTTACTACAATAATTAGTAGAGTTAGTAATAAGTAATGAGAATACAACAGTGTTGTATTCGGTGTTGGAAATTTCCAACATAACTCCGGGGGGAGGATTCTAGGGTCGTAGTGTACTGTGGAATACTGACCTATCCCGAAGTGATATTAAGATTAGTACATTAGTATGTTAATATGTTAGTATGTTAGTACACACATAACGAACGTCCCGGATTTATCAAGGACTTACAAGAACTTGAGTCTTGCTATTTACATGTCAAATGAAACATGTTATTTATAGCCTACACATTATTTATAGAATTTAACTCACACAATGTAAACTAACAGAATCTACGGTGATGCGATATCCTGGGTCATAGTGACGTGTAATGTTTTGTTACGTGATATCACATTGTAGCATCATCATAGTTATCTAAGTGGGAAGTGAAGGAAATTACTCTTGTTCAGAGTTGTAATAGGCTTGCAAATTCCGCCGACATTGTTGAGCAGCAGCTCTAGTGGGGCGGTTGCTTGGAGGATCAGAATTATTACCCTCGCAAATTACTGGGGAAACTGGATCTGGCTGATATTCTTGCTCAGTCAATTCAAGGGGAACCAGCTTCTCTAAAGTTTTTAGAGTAGTGTTGCCTCGGCATAAAACTTTAACTACTCTTAGGACACCTTGACGATCTGGATGAATGGCAACAATTTTGCCTATAGGCCACTCTGACCTTGGTCCATCACTGTCGATTAGTACTAGGTCTCCTGGTTTTAATTGCACTTTATTGTAAGGACTCGAAGCTCCGTAGTGGTACTCTCGTAGAGCTGTGAGGTACTCTCGAGTCCACACCTCATTCCACCTGTTAATAACTCTAGAAAGATGCTGGTAGCTTTCCACCAAGTCTCCTCTGGTCACATGTGACGGGTCTACAGGGTCCTCTTCGGCTAAGGGGATGAGAGGGCTCAGTAGACCTCCATGGATCAAGTGTGAGGGGCTCAGAGGTTCTCTCTGGGTGAAATCATCAGACAGGTAGGTGATTGGGCGGTTATTGACTCGCACCTCGATTTCCACAACAATAGTTTGGAGTTCTGAGTAACTGACCCTTTGTCGGTGTAAAGTTTTCCTTAGACACTTCTTGACTGTGCCCACCATTCGCTCATAGAACCCACCTCTCCAAGGGGCTCTCGGTGCTATGAATTTCCAGTGACATTGTCGTCTCTGTAGGACTGACTGTACTTCTGGGTGGTTCCAGACTTCTCGCAAACAACTTTCTCCTGCCACAAAATTAGAACCGTTGTCCGATATCATTAATTTAGGACACGATCGGCGGGCAGCAAATCTGCGGAAAGCTTGAATGAAAGCTTCAGCACTCATGTCTGGAGTGACCTCTAAGTGTACGCCTCTGGTTGTAGCACACGTAAAGAGACAAATGTACGCTTTCACTGGTATATTATCTGGGTTACCAGTGAGGAGTAAGGCTCCTGTATAATCAACACCAGTGGTTTCGAAAGGACGAAGATGAACCACTCGCTCTTCTGGGAGTGGTGGAGGTCCTGGGTAAGGACATACTCTAGCGTCGTATCTCTTACAGATTACACAAGATTTAATAATTGTCTTAACTGTCTGACGACCTTGAGGAAGCCAGTACTTTTGTCTAAGGTCGGTGAGAGTATCTAAAACTCCACCATGTAAGGTACCATATTGATGGTGGTGTAAGACAAGAAGTTTAGTGATGATGTGGTGCCGAGGTAGGAGAATTGGATTCTTTGTGTCCAAATCAATTTTTGCATGAAGCAAACGTCCTCCACATCGTAGTATGTTATGAGTGTTGGCATCGTACCAGATGCCTAGAGATTTAGTCAATTTATCTGGAAGATTCTCAAATTCGCTTCCATATGTCTCTTGTTGTGCACGTTTGATCCAGTAGAGGATAGGATTGGGAAACTTATGTCGAATTCCTACCTTAGCAAGGAAATCAAACACGTGTGCAGTCACTCGTTACAATTTGCTTAAGTTAGAATAATGATGAGGATCAATGGCTAATATTCGTTGAGGTTCTGGTTCTTTCATGGGAGTGGTGATATTGGTCACTATGACTTGTGGCTTTTGTTTGGGCCACTGACCACCAACAAGCCATGAAGGTCCATTGAACCACAGCGAAGACTTGATAAGTTGTTTTAAGGTTAACCCTCGTGATAAATAATCTGCAGGATTGTCCTTAGTAGGGACATGTCTAAATTTATATCCAGCAGATAAATCATGAATCTCCCTGACGCGATTACTGACGTAAGGAGTTTTGTTGTTATTGTTTCTTACCCATTGTAAAACTGCCTCGTTGTCTGACCACACTACAATCTCACCAAAGTGGATATTATTGAATGTTTTTGCCAAGCAATGGGCTAATCTTACTCCCACTAGCAATGCAGTCAACTCCATCTGAGGTAAAGATCTCTTCTTGATGGGAGCAACTCTTGCTTTAGATGTGAGCAAAATGGATTGTGCACTGTTAACTAAATAGGCTGCTGCGCCATATGCTTTGCCAGAGGCATCGCAAAAAAGCGTGCAAATTGGTGGGTAAGTTTGGTCCTGAAGCATTACGAGGAAATTTCAAAACGCCTAACTGATTAAAATCCGTTGAGAGTATTTGCCATTTGGCTTGTAACTCACTTGATAACGGATCATCCCATCCCATATGTTTCTGCCAGCACTCCTGCATTAGGAGTTTGCCCCTTATTAATATAGGACTAAGTAGGCCTAATGGGTCAAATGGTTGACTGACAAATGAAAGCAGTGTTCTCATGGTAAGGGTTGAATTATCAGTTTGCACTGACTTGACATTCATCTCGTCAGTGCTGGTGTTCCATTCCACGCCTAGAACCTTTAATTGACTGGGTACCTGATAATCTGGAAATTCTTTCTCGATTACCTGGTTAAGCAGTTTATTATTTGAGGCCCATGACTGTAGTGGCATATTGGCTCCTAACAGTTCACGGTTAGCCTCATGGTAGATTTCTACCAGATCAGCTTGATCATTAGTTGTCCCCTGGAAATTGTCGATATACAAGTTGTCGCTAATGTCAGCCTTATAAGGGCTGTTTGATTTCCTCAAATGCGTGTCTAATGTTGCTTGCAAAAGAAACGGTGAGGACGTAGCTCCAAATAATACTGAGGCAAAACGATAGGTGATTACTTCACTGTTAGGATTCAGTGGATCCTTAAACCAGAGGAATTTTGTGTAGTCACGATCTTCCTCCTGTAACCCTACTCGGAGAAAGGCTTTGCTGATGTCAGCTGTATAGGCAAAAATGCCTGTACGAAATCGTAACAACACGTCATGTAGCCTTTGTGTTAGGCTAGGTCCCGTTTGGAGACATTCATTTAAAGACACACTGCTCGGCTTTACTTTAGCACTGCAGTTAAAGACAATACGAATAGGTGTTGTCAATGAGTCTTTCACCACAGCGTGGTGAGGTAAATAATGACCTGTTTTTCGGTCATCGTGTTCAACAACTTCAATGAACTTATTGTTAAGTTGTTGTTGGATAAGTTGATGATACATGTTCAGTTTGTCTGGCTGCTTCTGTAGTCGCGTTAATTGAGACTGCAATTGTGAGGCTGCCATAAAATAATTAACTGGAAGTTGTGGATGATCCAACTTCCATGGGAGTCTTACCCAGTATTGTTTATTTGAGTAGACAACTGTATCCAGATATTGCTGGTAAGTCCACGTATCATCAGGACTTGGTTGCTCAGGGATGATGCCTAAGGTGTCTAAATCCCACAAACGATGTATTGGTGGGTCAGACTCAATATCCTCAGATATTTCCCTGCAGCGTAGGGGTGACTGTTCTAAGCCTAGTCACGCCACAATTACATTATTGGATTGTTGGTTTGTGGACGCTGGACCTTGTCTGAAAAGCACTGGTCCTGTGAGCAATTTGCCTCCTGCAGATGACAACAAATTCATACCATGTTGCCTAGTGCATCCAGTTATAAACTTGTAATAATGATCCGCGCCTATAAGTATTCCAACATCTGTGAGGCAGTCAGAATTTATTTTATAATCTGCTAGCCTCATGCGGTTTCGTTTAAGGTGTCTCGCAGTGCGAGCTAATCCTGTGACCTGTAGGTCTGTAGGAATCTTATCCACTACTACCGCTTGGATTGGACTAGTAGAAGATCCTAGTCTTACTAATACTTTAACTACCTTGTAGTCACGAGGTCCACTATTTGACAAGAAACCAGAAATATTTAACCTCACACTTTTGGCAGGTTTTAAATTTAACTCATCTACCAACTGTTGTGTAATGAAGGTTTTCTGTGAACCTTGGTCAAAGAGACCCCTAGTGTTAATTCTAGATCTTCGGTTTATTAGTTTAAGTTGAGCTGTAGGCAAAGTAGTATTATTGCCTGACTCAGTAGCAAGTACATTTACTTCGTGATGCACTTTGCAATATTGCACTGCAGTAGAATTCGTAGAATTCTCTCCAGTGGTCATGGTTGGTGTAGAAGATTTTCTACATAAGGCGTAGTGGTGTACACCTTGGTTACAGCGGTTGCAGGAACGTAGCTGCACTGCACATTTCTTGGAATCATGAGAGCCCATGCACTTGGTGCACTTGTGCAATTCTTGTAACCTTTTAACCCTAACATTATAAGTAGGATATACAGAGCATTGATAAGTGGTGTGTCCCTGATTGCAGAACAGACACTTTCTCTGGTTAATAGACTTAGTCTCTTTAGTAGACCAGTCATTGGTTATCTCTGAAGGAGATACCGAATATGTACCTACATTTCCACTTCTTTTCCCAGTGGATGGAGCAGGTTTGGATTTATATTTATTAGACTTACTCTGAGTCTGTTTAGGTTTGACTGAAATATCAGCACTAGTTGGCTTAGACTCAGGTTTAATTTGATCATGAGTCTTTAACCTGTTAACTGTGATCCTCAATCCCTCGAAAATTTGGTCAAGAGTGAGAAACTCGGTATTATAATGTGAGCAGAGCTCTGTCAAGACATTTCGAGGTAATTTCCTCTGTAATAGTAGCTTGATAGACCATTCTGAAGCAGGTATATTAACTTTAGTACCTAAGGCCTTTACTAGAGACTCTACTTCTAGTCTGAAGCTTTGAAGTGACTCTGGTCGACTGTTTGGTGCATTCAGATCTAGCAATTGATAATAGAGGGTAGCTATGCTTAACTCTTTGTTGCAATAGTTCAACTTCAGGAGTTTATAGCTTCCTCATAATTACTCTCATTAAGAGTAAGGTTATGTATGACCTTTTTAGCCTCTCCTGTGAGAAGACTAAGTAGGTATGAAAATTTAGAAACCTTGTCTAGAGACGGCTTCCTATGGATGTGAACTTCAAAGGAAGTCCAAAAATTGTCCCAATTTTCTGTATCTAATCCTGAAAATGTAGGCAAGTCTAGAGTAGGCAAACGAACCTCGGGTAAGTGATTATTGAAGTGAGACCCAGTGTTACTGGTATTGGATCCAGATTGTTTGGCTAATTTAGATAGCCTGATAATTATATCTTGAGTCTCATCTTCATACTGGGAGATGTCGTCTACAATTTGACTTACTTCATCAGGATCGATTTCTACAATATTTAGTAGATCAAGGTAAGATTGACCTGCAGATCTGACTTGAACAAATTTCAGTTCAGCCACTCTAACTGATGTCTCTAAGTGATAAGAGTCAATGGGAGTATCTTTAGTTAAGCCCTCAGCCTTATTAATTAATCTGGTCAAATGACCTTTAAGGCCAATGTAGGTTCTCCTCAATTGCTCAGGAGTAGCCATGTTGGGCTTAGGTTCAAACTTCACAGTGTTAGCATATGTATTACTAATGAAGCTTGGGTACTTGTTCATTAGTGAATAAGTAACATTAATTGTAGCCTAATTTAAGGTGGCTACTTTATATTTTTCCTCACTTGAGGTTGAATGTACCTACCTACCTAACAACAAATAGCTAGATATTTTGTGCACTGTCTGAACTTCACCATTAGTTCTCGTCCGGTTAGCTCATCTATATCACCATCAGAGTTAATGGAGATTATCCAGCAATACACAAAATAGATACACAAAATAATGCATACAAGAGAAATATTATGGAGACATTCCAATCAGAGTTATCTCAAAAATTAATCCCACCCTGTATAGGGTCAGCACAAATAATATAATACATACAACACTGACTAGCTTAGATCTAGTCGTAATAATTCCTAACTAAGAACTATAAAGTTATTTAGTCTGGGCTTGTACCAAATTCAACACAATCTCAGCCTAAATTCTACCTAATAACATGGGTAAAGAGTATTGTGGTGCAGTAAGGTGAATATAGTTGTGCTGTATTTTTGGGTTTTTTGTTTTATAAGAGTGCTCTTGCACACACAGGTTAAACAATTATGTACAGTTAAGTTTGGCTTGCTAGCCACAGCCGTTTGTGACGGTTGATGGTGTTAATTAACTTGTCAACCACATGCAACCTAGATTCCCCTGACAAGTGTACACCATCTCTGGTCAGGTTCTGTCTGTAAGGTCTGGCTGTAAATTGGATATATGTGGCATCCAATCTCACTCGTTTTTTCAGCCTGAAATTTATGTACTTAGCAGCTCTCAGGTAGTATTCTGGGGTTACTCCCCAACGATTATCTTGACTTGGTTGGCGAGGTTTCACTAATGTGAATACTACCGATTCACTGATGAGCTTGAAAGAAGAAATTATGGCTTTGAGGTGTTTGATCACCTCAGCTGGATGACGAGTGGGGTGGATGTCATTACCACCTAAGTATATAATGGTTAGATGGTGAGGCCACTCTAACGCAGGTGTTAGGGTGGGGTTATTATAAAAGTTATGAGCTGTTGCTCCTGGTGACTTAAAGATTCTCACCTCGGTGTGAGGTATAGGTCTAAGTGTTGTGGGTAATTGGCTATGACCCACTAAAGCTACCTTATACATGAGGTGAAAGTAGCAATATATTAGTGTGATCTAGGCTAACTGATGTGTTACACTGTTAGTTGACACAATTAATTAAATAGTTAGTCTAGCTTCTATCACACAAGGATTAGTTATTAATGATTAATATTTTAATTATAAATTTAATGCCTATCCGGTTCGATAAGGACCATAATGTGGGACATTTGGGGCTTGAATCCAAAGAAATTCTGCATGTAAGTAATTTCAGAAATTTCATGAATTAATACAAAGAAATCTTAGCTTAATGATGATTCCTTTATGTAAGCCACGACGCTTCCTCTAATTCCCTGGGCTAGGCTGGCTGACAAATGGGATGGATTAACATGGGAGAAGGCGGCAGGGAGAATTCTTCTCACGTGCTGCAAAACAAATATTTACAGTAGCAACTAATTAAACTACTGAATCTCTATGTTCAAGAAATTAAGAGTTACAGGTGATAATAGGTAATAACCTGTGGTTTGGTGTTGGCATATGTCGTCACGGTCAATCACCCAGCTACTACACTACACTTTACAAGATGCATCAAATAAAGATAAGATACTTAGCTAATAAGGGCACTGTATAAGTTTTAAGATTGCCGAAATTCGCGTCCCAGGCTCTGGCTTCAGCCTATCCTGGATAATGGCGCGCTTCACTGGTCGGTCACGTGCAGTCAGGAACCAGATTAAAAAGGTTCCTTATGTTACACCAGCACCAGTTGAAGATATTATCTGCAAGGTTGTTCACACCTCACAGTGGCGACTTTCATCTGAGGATGGATAACGTCTACCCTGATGGCTGGGCAATGGCGTCTCCTCGTGAGCATGATACGGGTAGGTCTGCCTCGGAGCTTCCCTCCACGTGTACTGGCAAGCCTCTCCACCCCACGCTGCGTCTCGCGTTCATTAGACAAATTATTGTCATGAATATTAGTATTTCTCGCATTTACGCTTGAAATGTTGAAGACTGGACGGGTTTATTATTTAGAAGAGGACAATATTATTATTTGCCAATTTAGTGATAGTAAACATATAAGGGAGAGGAATTAATGTCTCCCCATGGCATTCACTCGTGACGTTAACTTTTATTACTAGATAATCGCTATGACTCCAACGCTCTATTCGGCTTTTAGTTGGAGGTCAATTCATCTGTAATTAATTATCATACAGAATGCCTTGGTTATAGAGAATCGAATTTAATTCTCAGATACATTGGATATAATGTGTTTATTGTAAGGAAATCTGACGCAATACTGGCGTCGGATGACGTGAGAATTCTAGCCTACTGCACAGATGAAATTATTAGTACATGAGAATTCTACGTGGTGTTAATTTTACTTACTACAATAATTAGTAGAGTTAGTAATAAGTAATGAGAATACAACAGTGTTGTATTCAGTGTTGGAAATTTCCAACAATCAACGCTGATGTGGTGAAGGTACATAAAAGATCTCGCACTTCATACAGGCTGTTAAAGTTCGTCTTTCCATGATGTAGTGTGCTATGGTGTGCAGTGAATGAAGGCTCAGTGAACTGACCTCGCATTGATAGTGGACAGGGAAATATGTATGGGGAATTGACAAGTGATTGATGACTGCCAGGTGGGGGAGGGAGGTGCACAAGAGTGAGGGGTGGTAATAGACTCCCTTATCCGTATACATCAGTAACGTCACACCTGGGGCATTGTGAACATGTACGGACCACATCCGCACTGCTGGAGTGATTCAAATTTGGACGTAGCTAAATTATGGCTACGTCCTCGCCGAGTTTATCAACAATAAATTTCTGGTGTTTAATTTTACGAAGTGACTAATAGAGGAATTATTACTTCTAAATAATATTAGAAGTTAATAAGAGGCTAACAACACCAACTGTGTATATAATGTCTCTTGAATAGAGAATTATTTAACATATATAAACCCAATTAAATATATATTGCACTAGTCCTATATATTATCATTGACTTGTTGAACTAAAAATTGTTCAACGTAGTCCCATTAATTACCATAGTCTGGTTGTACTATTGAACAACTTAGCACCATTAATTAATTGAGCAGACCCTATTTCAGGTAGAATTTATACCAGCACAAGTTGTTATATATATATCTATAATTTTCCTATTTTATAATTGCTTACCTATAATCATTGCACCTTTCAGTGTTAATAAGTTTCTACACCAACCAAAGGGGATATTAAAGAGTTAACCTGAAGTATATCCAACAGGGACACTGATTACCTCTCCAATCATTTGTGTATAATTACGCAAATAATCATACTTGATATTATTGTATGTGCTAACCTCTAAGGAGGTAGAATTATAGCCTAGTGACTGCAAATTTAGCCCTTGGCTACTACCAACAGTACTTGGTCAGCATTATGAGCAGCCCTAGTACAAGCCCAACAAGGCTTAACCAGACAACCAGTATGGCTACTAAAGAAATTAAAACAGACCCTGACAGGACTTAAGGGCCACTTAGCAAGACAGGTTAAAAAGTGCAATGATCTGTTTCAACAGTCTCCAGTTGAACTTGTGCAACTGGATACCTACTTTCAAGTAACAATAAGTCAATTTGAGCAAGTAAAGCACCAGATAGAACAGTATGTAGCTGAACTTGCCAACCCTAATTTAATCACTGATGAATTAGACGACGGCTGTAACCTCATAAAACAACTCCTCAAGGATAATTATGCTGATCCAGAAGTAAGAACTTGACATTTAGTTCATGAGCTGTTGCATTTACCTCTCATCGGAGGCTTCAGGTGATTTACTCCAAATCTTTACTGAAGGTAGAATCCATGATCAAGGCCCTCAGCCTAACAGCCAATACAACCAAAGCTGAGTGGGTCTTGAAAATAATTGTCCAGTTGAAAATACCTAGGAACATATTGAGACAAATAAGTGCTCACTACAATAAAAATATTTTATTCTTGAGTGAAATATCCGAGGGTTTATATTCAGTAATGCATCACTTACATACACATGACAGATTAAAACCACCAAGTAAACCTTCAGAAACAAATAATAGTAAACAACAGAGTACAAAAGTTTCTCCAAATAATCTAATCAGTCTAATCCCACACCAAAGTGGAACCAAGGCAGTGTTGGCGCATATGCAGTGGGACCCTCCAAGCCTATAGTTACTGTGTCACCCAAGATGATGACTCCAAAGGGTACTATAGGCTATGGAACATGATTCTTCAGCCAAGAGAAACATTTAGTATACCACTACACCAATTTTCCTGATTGTGACATACGTGTCAAGCGACTCAAAGAGTCAAACATTGCACGAGGTGCATCAGGAAACACAACCCCCTCGACTGTGAGACCGAATTACACACCTGTAATAGGTGTAACAAGGGTCAACACCATGCAGTATTGTGCGGAGATACCAAAATAAAGTCTCCAAACCCCAAGGTGGAAGATAACATTCCCACCACAATACAGTACCGCAAGGGTCGACAGAAAATCAGTGTCCTATCGACAAAGCCCAAAAATATTGCGACTTTTTCTATGCCCAACTTACTATTCAAAATAAGAGGACCAGGGGGTTCATACCCGAGGGTTGTTAGACCAAGGGTCCCAGAGAACATTTGACACTAAAAGGGTGGCAGATGATCTACAATTAAAGCCTGTAACCCAGGTGACATAAAATATTTAGGGGGTTTTAGCTGACACAGGACCTCAAGTCTCAAAGGTGGTACAACCATCAGTACGATTAGGCAGCTACATCTGTCAAGTACAAGCCATCGTGGTGGACACAATTTAAATATATCTACATGTACAAGGTTTGGGAGCTACTGCCAAATTCCTGAGAAATAGAGAAATAAAATTGGCAGATAAAATTAAGTCTGATCACCTCACCAACATCAGAATCCTTGTAGGGTTCTGCTTGACTGCTATTACCAATTCATCACTGGCCCAACTAAATATCAAGGTATAAACATGTTAAATTTTGCAGGAGGCAAATTACTCACTGGCCCTATATTAAGCCTGAGGAGACCTATGCCTGCAAACAAACAATACCAATTAAAATCAACCCCAGTAGCAATATACAAAGGAGAATACAGCTGACTATAATAACAGGTTTATCTTGATATCATCATTTAGAGCAGAAGATGAGCTCATGAGGCTTCAGGGGCAAATCAGAGAACAGAAGCCTAGAAAGCTACCAGTCACTGCAACCAATGTCACTGAATCTACTGCAGTCTCAGAACCATACTTGACTTTAATGATTGAGTATATTCAATCCTCTGACTCAACTAACCAAATTAAAATCCAATTTGTCAGCGAAATAAACTCCAGCAACTAAAAAAAGAGAGCATGACTGACTATATAAATCCGACGACTGATTTTGATATATTTGTTATTTAATTGAGATGTAGTCCAAGGGCCTCAGTGTTTATATATCAGTGACAAGTAACCTGAACAAGCTTTAAGTCACTGTTCCCACTGCAGACTCAGAATCATACTTGACTGTAGTAATTGTTCACATTCAGTCCTCTGGGTTAAATTAAATGTAATTAGGCTAGACATTTAGCCTCACAAGAGTTAGCAGGGAAATGAAATCGTCAAAAGGTCTCCAACCCCTGCAACTCTAGTATGGGACATGGCATCGTCCTGTACGAACTAATGCACGAATTTGTGATTATTAACTACTAACATCAAATTAATCTAATAATTCTGAGGAGGAAAATCGGTGTTCGTCAGTTCTAAATATTGGGCTTCGACCCATGTTCGGTCCCCCACAAATTATGTCGGAAAAACTGACACTACATACTAACTTTTAATACAGTAGGCAGATAATATTGCTGCTGTTTTGTACTAACAAAGTAATCCTCAAGAAGCTTTAATCATTCATAGAAAACGAAGCTGCAGTGACAATTTCCTCAGAAGAAAATTGGGATATAATTGCCATAGGTCACTATTAATTCCAGCTCATAATACTGGAAACCATTCAAATACATCAGTCTCTGGACTGTAAACATGCTAAAAACATTTCCCATGAACCAACGTAATTATCAGTATTAAACTACTTAAATGTGGGCCCTCTTTCCACTTCTTGATAAAACGTATCTGGAATACACCAGATACGGGAGTCAGTGGGATGAAACGCCATTAACAACAAGTCTCGCATGGAGCAGAACAAGCTCCACAATTATTACCCTTTGACACAATGTTACAGGACCAATAATCTCTCGTCATCTACACAAACTTCGTCTACAATAGGGAAGGGATTATGTCCGATTCCTGTTTTATCTAGCTACTGTTGGCCAATAATAAGACATTAGGAATACCGGTTAGAATGTTAGCTAGCCACCCAAAACTGGGTAAATATTAATTAATTCTAAACTATTAAATTGCCAATATTTCCCCCAATTATAGCTGTCATATATAGGTTACTACTATTATTGTGTGCCCTTTGACAGGTGAAATTGAAGGGAAATAAGAATTAATAACAATTACTTGGCTTAACAACTAATACGTAGTGATGCAGCCTCACCTACAAGGAGTATTTGTCTGTGATCATCTGTGTTCATATCTGGTTGTCCAGGCCAAAATCAACTATACAGATACGCTGTATTTGTTTTAATTTTAATTACTAATGTATGTAGTCTAATATTGTAGTGAATGTTTACTAATCAATAATTTCGATTGATAGATTATATATATAATTAAATATACCCCAGAATGTGTTGGAAACGATTTGTGGGAACTTAAATCATATAGTCCAGTTTAAACATCTTACATTCCGCTAACGAAATAAATAAATTAATGTAACAAATTAATTACTATATAAATTAAATAAATATAAATTGTAAATCAATTAATAAATCCCATGAGTCAGTTTCCCTACATATACCGCCTCTGGATATATACCGGCTGTGGAGCAATTCTCTCTGTAGTGATATTCCGTTTGTGTAGCTATAGTCTGTGGAGGTATACCGACAGTGGAGCATTATGTGGAAATATATAATTTTCAAATACACAAATCTTAGTTTACCAAATCCATACAGTAGACCAAACAATCGAAGTTACTATGGGAAATACACGACGCTTCAACAGGTGAGAGACAAAGGACTAAAAAATTTCATAACAGTGCTAAGCCGTGTAATAATATTCAAGTATTCAATTAAATATGTTGAATTAAATATAAATCAGTTTTTAATAAATTAACAAAGAAATTAAATAGTTATGGCTGGATTTTCAGTTGTCATCCTTAGTTTTATCCTAAACTCCTGATATGGAGAAATAATATTTAGTTGCACGAATAGTGTGTTTTGCTTCCACCTCATCTGAGGGGAACCCACACTGGAAATCTAAATGTAAAAAATCTAAATGTTCGTTGTGTTCAAAATCGCTAATCTCCGAAAGTTCTTCACCGATTTCTTTGAATTTTTTACACAACGTTACTTTCGAATTCGTTTTTTTATATTCCTACTATATACATATCACACCTGTGACAGGTAAAAACATGCTTTTTTTTTTAAAGAAACAGCGCCATCTGTTGGACGTAAAAGCAACACACACTGTAATCTCCGGAAGTTCTTCACTGATTGCTTTGAAATTTTGTCACAACATTCCACTTAAAAATGCGCATGTTTTTATATACCTACTATATAGATGCCACACCAGTGACAGGTAAAAACATTTTTTCTTTTAAACAGTGTCATCTGTTAGACGAAAAAGCAACACACACACACACACTATTCTTAATATATTAATATTCCATTTCAATGCTACTACCATCGCTACTACTTTGCTTCCTTCGTGATCGAGACTTGATAACACCAGCTCCCATTGCACAATGCCGTCTTCCTCATGTAGTCACAATAATAGTCATGCTACTTACTTTTACTCATCCATTAACGAGTGCAGAGATGCGTTATTTTACACCTTAATTAGTTAATTCAAAATCCAGAAAACAGTTTTCACTATTTCTAACGCTGGACTGGAAGTTTTGTGGGGTTTAAGGCACATTTGATATGTGCTAACTTCGTGGTGTGATTATTCTACCGGCCGTGAAGTACCTAGTCACTGTGGTGGAATTTTATCTCAGAGTGGAATATCAGTTTAATTCTTTCTAAGATTTCATTAATTCCAATCTAAAATAAGGTTTTCTGATGTAAAGAAATAACAGACTGAAAATATTAACAATACGGGAAGATTAATAGTAACTCTGCTTCGATGCTGGCTGATGCAAACCTCCTGTACCCTTTCCAAGGGATTTCTAGAAGTTTCCTAGCTGGGAATTAATATGGTTAGTGTTATGACCTCATGTAGCCTTGGGTGGAATGAGTCTACCCCAGTGAAAGTTATTCTGCCTTCCAGTCCTGAGATTGAAAGGTCAGAGGAAAGATGCTTATATTAAATAATTGAGTAAACGTCAGTGAGTAATCTCAGGATACTAGCAGAGGATGGGCGTTGGTAATAAGTGACATGAAAAGAGATGTCGATACTTTGGGAACGTGAAGTGACGCTAGCAGGAGGTCGTGACCTCACTTGAGTCGCAACTGTTGTGAGAGGTGGTTGTACTTTGTTGATTCTCCCAGAATAAGGAAGAATATGATTCCCTGTGTTAGTGCTGGAGTGAAGACTACTTGTTTGCAAGTGTGAGGAAGCTGTTGGGGACATAGTACACCATTTCTCTGTGATTTTGGTAAATTAAAGGCGACCTGCAAATGAGTGTTGGTCGCACCTTGGTGAAACTCTGACTGTTGTGCTTTCACGAGGAAGGAAGTAAGCAGGTATTTCTGTTGTGGAGCCTGCCAGGCACTATTGTGAGCTCGAGTCATGGACTGGAGAAACATTTCTGAAGCATTTTTGTGGGTGGCCTATGTGAGCGCCATGTTTGAGCTCTAGTGACTGACTGTCCTCACGTCAGAGATTTCGGCGGTAAGCCTGTTTAATCAATTGTTAGTTTAGTCACTAGTGTTTGTGTTCCTAGTGATCATGGTGAACATATGTATATGTAGAATAGATATTTTGTTAAGCAAGTGAGCTAAAATAAGTAGTTAAAAGTTGGAAAGACATGCTATAGGGACCGGTGGTACATTCGCTCTCGATGGAGAGCTCTCATGGAGGTCAGTGGATGACTGAGGGGGGAAGCCCCCAAGCGTCGCGGCGCCAGCAAGCCGATGTGTCGAGACATGTTCCCAGGTGGTCCCGCCCAGGACGGGACATGTTCCCAGGTGGTCCCGCCCAGGACGGGAGGACACACATCGGCGCAGCCGTAGGACTGGCATAAGAATGTCGAATGGAGGAGTTTATTTTCTGTGAATAAATTTAATTATGTTTTGTTAGGAAAACTTTTTACTAGCATGGTAATGGAATTGCCGTTTGTTTGGGAAGGAGTTCGTGGAGAAACTTCGAGGTTAGTGAAGAAGTTAATGGAGGAACTTCTAGGCTGGAAAAGAAGCGTATGCTGAACTCTGTGGTGGAGCTCCATAGTGAGGAGTTGACTTCAAGCCGTGTAAAGGAGCTATACGTGTCTGTGTGGAATCAGTGGTGAAGCGTCACTAATGTTGGATTAGGACTTTGTTCTGCAGCAGATTGGGAGAACTGCAGAAGTGCCTTTCCTGATATTTTGGTGAACCTAGAGATATATATCGGTGGTGAGCCTCTAGGAGAAGAACAGTGGTTCATGGTGGACACATAATTGTATAAGGGGAATGCTTGAATGCTTATTGGCATGTGTACGGTGAGAGAATAAGTTCTTCTTTTGTTGGGAGATACTTATGTAGATGTTTCTGGTGTGTCTGCCCCAATCTGAGTTTCATATACTTTTAGGGCTGAGGATAGGGTATTGTTGTGACATGACTTCAGCCCCATTTAGTGAGGGTGTAGTAAGTGGTAAGCTGAAAGTTGATCAGCCACTTGATATGGACAGTTGGTGAAGCCAGGGTATGATATTGGAATGCTACTGGGTTGTAGCAGGTTAAATTGCAGTATGATAATGTTCTATTTAAAATGTCATGCATTATGTACGTTTTCTTTGTATATTAGATGTATATGTTGGTTCGCTTTTGCTCTTGTCCTGGAAAGGTTACCCAGAAAGTGGGCGAGAGAGAGAAAGAGAGGGTCACGGTATCGGACAAGGGTGGCAGAAGATACTAATTCACGAAAGGGGATTTAGGAGATCATTCCAAAAAAGGAGAGAGTGGGGGAATCAACAGCAACTCGATTAGGGTGTATGCACAAGACAACGAGGCCAGTGTTGTGTCGGAGTCGCACCCTTAAATATGTGATGATGAGCCCCTCTCCATGATCAAGAGGTGTACAGGGTGATCTCGTAGGTAAATTACAAGCACTCCAGTGTCCATTGCTGGTCGACCAACGGTAGCGGGAGTGTGGCTGCCGAGGTCGGTTGTTTGTTCCGTCAGTGAGTGGTTGGGGACGTTGTCCGCCTGTACGCAAATAACAGTCTGGTGCAACAACCAGAGCTCTCTTTTGGAGATTTAAGTCCCAAAGTCCCCAATACCCCCCTCAGAGCAGAACATTAGTAAGGTTAATTTCCTGATACAACGATTTTAACTTGTTGTATGAGGTGTTAACAGTTTGGGGGTCGGAAATTTCAGACATAATTCTAGGGAGGGGGGGGGTAACACTGGGTGGCAGTTCACTGTTTAGTACTGACGTACACTAATGTTTCTCCTTAGAGAAACATTACCTGGCCCTTGAAAGTGTCCTGTTGGATATGCTACATGTTCGTGTTGCCAATGTGTACGGGTTCCCACTGCTAACCACTCATAGGGCACTTGTGAAGTTTAACTCCACTGCTGTCTGTAAGGACTTCATGTCCCATTACGATGGGCGCTCCTTTCCTCTCCCTGGGGACGGTGGTACTGTCACTATCTCTGACCGGTGCTGCTCGGTAATGTATGTGGCACTGCATGGTGTGCCATTTGAGCTCACGGAGGCCTTACTTCAACAGTACTTTGGCCAGTTTGAGACTGCAGTTTCCATCCGGATGAACTCTGTCTCTTCCAGCAGGTGGCGTGGAGTCTCGTGTGGGACCCGGACTCTCTGCCTGCGGCTGAAGTCTCCTGTTCCATCCATGGTAACCTTGCTTGGGCTACACTAGGCGGGCGTTCTACGCAGGGCAGCCAGCCTCGTCAATGTTTTCGTTGGGGTACCAGATGGCCGCTTGGCCGTCTGGTGACAAGCGGCCGTCTGGTGGCGGCCTTCTCCCGTTAACTTATTTAGAGAAGAGGATTTCCTTTTGTTGGTGGTGCAGGATGTGTCGCCTTGTGATGGAGTGGGTGGGGAGGTTTTCCCGCCGCCTGCTGGCCCGGTGGTGGTCCCAGGTTCATCGGTTGGTGGGCCAGTGGATACGTGTGGTGGTGCTCGTGATGAGGTGGTGGTGTGTGCGGCCCCGTCCCTGCGGGCATCCTCTACACTTCCATGAAATTCTTCACCTGTGCAGGCCTCTTCTACTCTGGCCGTATCATAGTCGTCGCGGGCTCTCTCGCCTGTGCGGGTCCCTTCTCTTCTGCCAGCCACGCCTGCTGGTTCTCCAGTTCCGGGGTTCTTGATGGGTGCCAGCCTCATCTCCAGCGTCGTTGAGGCTGACTTTCTGTGTGGTTGTGCTTCCGCGGCTTTGGGGTGGGTGAAGGCTCTTCTCGGGCGACAGCTCTGACGATCAGCGGCCTGCCCCTAAGCTTTTTCGTCGGGATAGGGATGAGTCGCCTCCCCGTTTATGGGCTGATGAATGCGAAGATGAGGATGACGATGCTGTGGGTGGCCATGTGCTGCCTCCTGTGTTGGATCCTGTCTCTCCTGCTGGTGGCTCCCAACTGGGCAGTTGCCCCTGGTGACCGTGACCATGTGGTGGTGTTAACGAAGGATGTGCATCGGGGGGCCTCTGCTCCTGTTCCTGGTGGTGGGGGACATGGCGCGTCTGACGGTTCTCCCCTGCATGGGGCTCTGTGTGCCGCCTGACTTGGGACCGAGTGTGCAAGCTGATGTGGGGCCTTGTGCGCTGCCCGGTGTACTTCCACATGCACAGCCCTGTGACCAGCCCCCTAGGAAGAAGCCCTTCCCTATGATCTTCCCGTCCGGGGAAGTGTATGATGGGACTCGTCCTATGAGGTGTGGCTTTGATGGCCTGGTGCGTCCTGTCCCGTGGGACTCTTCTTCTATTTGGGTTCCGCAGGTACAGTTTCGTCACTGGGGTACCGAATTTAATGCCTCAGCCATTATTGCCGCTCTTGGCCGTCCAGTCTCTGATGACGAGCAGTTGGTTTGGGAGGCTTACTGCTTGCGTTTTCCGGAGCAGGAATACCTGGATAAGTATGAGTAGTCTGTGTGGTTGGGTTTTTTGTTTGTCATTGTTTGCTTGGTGCTTATTCCTGTGTACTCACCTAATTGTACTCACCTAATTGTGCTTGCAGGGGTTGAGCTTTGGCTCTTTGGTCCCGCCTCTCATCTGTCAATCAACTGGTGTACAGATTCCTGAGCCTACTGGGCTCTATCATATCTACATTTGAAACTGTGTATGGAGTCAGCCTCTACAACATCACTGACTAGTGAATTCCATTTATTAACTACTCTGACACTGAAAAAATTCTTTCTAACGTCTCTGTGGCTCATCTGGGTACTAAGTTTCCACCTGTGTACCCTTGTTCGTGTCCCACCCATGCTGAAGAGTTTGTCTTTGTCCACCCTGTCATTTCCCCGGAGAATTTTGTAGGAGGTTATCATGTCTCCCCTTACTCTTCTGTTTTCCAGGGACGTGAAGTTCAGCTCCTTTAGCCTTTCCTCATAGCTCAAGGAACACGGAGCTCAAGGAACAAGGAACACAAGTTTTTTTTGTATGTGAGTGTGTGTGATGTTGTTGCCCGGTGCCTACGTGCACGAGTGCGTGTTTTTGTGTGTGCGAGTGTGTGGTGTGGGTGTTTATTTCTGGCTCCTGTGTGGGCCTGTTCCGCTGTGTCTTCGTTTGGCTTTGAGGCCGTTTGTTTTTCTTTGTGTAATTTTCTTCGCCTGTGCTGTGTGTTGTGTGTGTGTTCTGTGTTATGGTTGGTGGTATGATGTCTGCTTGGTTGTGATGCTTGTGGTATGATGTCGGCTTGGTTGTGATGCTTGTGGTATGATGTCGGCTTGGTTGTGATGCTTGTGGTATGATGTCGGCTTGGTTGTGATGCTTGTGGTATGATGTCGGCTTGGTTGTGATGCTTGTGGTATGATGTCGGCTTGGTTGTGATGCTTGTGGTATGATGTCGGCTTGGTTGTGATGCTTGTGGTATGATGTCGGCTTGCTTGTGTGGTACGTGTGTTTTTGCTTTTGTTTTAGCGTTGTATATATGTATTTTTTGTTTTGTTTTTACCTTTGGTTTCATTGCTTCTTTGTACACTTTTGGCGTGCCCCGTTTGGGTAGTGCAGCTTTTTTTTCACATTCGTATGTATTTTTATTGTTTTTTGTTTCACTTATATGTTATATTGCTCTGTGTGCCTTGTTATCTGTATTTTTGTCATTCTGTGTTTCTTGTTCTTCTATGCTTTACTGTGTGATGTTACTGTGAATGTTCTGTGATGTTTTTGTGTTATAGTGTATGTTGATGTGTGGTGAAGAGAATATGCTTGGTTTTGGTCTTTCAGTATCTTTTATGCTGTATTTAATGTTTTACAAATAAAAAATAATGCTCCCCTTCGAAATTATAAACGTAAAATTCGGTTAGTAAAGGTTGTACGTCTGTGCGTACAATACGGATGTCCCGTATTAGAGTTGCAGGTGTTGGGAACCTAAGTTATCTCTGTCCTGTCAACTCAGGCACATCTCGTTACTTATTAAATTTTAACCCAACTAAATTTTGTTTGAGAATTAATTGTTCAATCATCAAAATCAAAGATGTTTCTGAATCTACAGTGGTGTCAGTGACTGTGATCGCTATGACTTGTAACGGGTTAAGTTACTGTTCACTGATTCCTCAATGGAGAGAAAACAAATACAGTTTTGATATTCCAAGAGTACGACTTAATCAAACTAGAAATGCTCTACAAATCAAGGGACCCAGAATGTGGAATGACCTTCCCAATCATGTTAAAGACTGTACCTCTCTCAACCAGTTTAAGATAAAAACGAAGCAATACCTAATAAATTTCCTGTAACCTACCTTATATATATTTTATCCGTGAATCGACCTTCAACCTTAAATGATGAATTCTCTAAATTTATTCTTGGTTATAGTATTGCTTAAGAGTGATTCCATATTTCTTGCAGGCATGCCTCCCCTGTCACAAAGTTGGACCCATTGTCGGAAATCGTCATCTTGGGGCAGGATCTACGTGCTGCAAACCTGCGGAAGGCTTGTAGGAATGCTTCTGCGCTCATGTCACGTGTCACTTCTACGTGAACACATCTTGTGGTGGTACAAGAAGTATAAAGGCATTTGTCTAGCTCCTTAAGACGCTGTATTCTAAATGTACGATCAGGGCAAGTTTGGCATTGATACCGTGTATGTACCTACACTGCCAATCCTCCATTTTAGAGTGGAAGTTGATGTTTTATGTTTATTAGACTTATTGGTGACACTCTTTGGTTTCACTGATTTATCAGTGGCAGACTTGTTGGTGTCAAATTTTATTCTGTCATGAGCTTTCAGCCTGTTGACAGTTGTTCTCAATCCCTCAAAAATATCATCAAGGGATAGGATGTCTGTTCTATACTGAGAACAGATGGAGGCTAGAATTGGGGCAGGATCTAGGGGCTGCATTGCGGAAGGGTTGTAGGAATGCTTCAGCACTCATGTCAGCAGTCACTTTCAGGTGAACACGTCTAGAGGTGGTACAAGTAAAAAAGCAAATTCAGGCCTTCACCGGAACCTTATCCGGTGTGCCTGTTAGTATAAGTGTTCCTGTGTAATCCACCCCAGTGGTCTCATAGGAACAAAGGTGGACAACTCGTTCTCTAGGGAGTGGTGGAGGGGTAAGGACACGCCCGAGCGTCATACCTCCGGCAGATCACACAAGATTTAATTATAGACTTAATTAATAGTCTGACGACTCTGGGGAAGCCAGAACTGTTGTCTTGAAATCGGTGAAAGTGTCCAGCACTCCACCATGCGATGTGCTATAATCGTGTTTCTGTAATGTAATTAGTTTGCTGGTGATATGGTGACAGGGGAGAAACATGGGATTTTTTACATCCATGTCTATATTTGCATGTTGTAGACGTCCCCTACACCATAAGATATTGTTGCTATCTCAAAGTCAGGTTTGACTCTGGAGTCAAACCAAAGACCCAAAAATTTCACCAATTTGTCAAGGAGGTTTTCATAATCTCACCCATAAGTTTCAGTCTGGGCATGCTTGTCCCAATATTTTAGCGAACTAGGGAATTGGTGCTTGATCCCTAATTTGTTAAGAAAATACAATACTATTTGCATTACCCCTAGCAGTTTGTCTAAACTAGAGTATCAGTTAGGATCAATTACCAAGGTCCGCGGTGGTTCAGGCGTCTCAGTGGGAACAATGACATTGGTTACTATGACTTGTGGCTTTTGTTTAGACCACTGGTCACTGATTAGCCACTGAGGTCCATTGAACCACATCTCGGCTTTGGCTAATGGCCTTTATGTCAGTCCTCTAGAAAGGTAGTCAGCTGGGTTTTCCTTGGTGGGCACGTGTCTTAGCTTGTACCCCGCTGACAATTCTCTTATTTCCCTAACACGATTGCTCATGTACGGAGTTTTGTTATTATTATTTCTTACTCATTGCAGGACTCTCTCATTATTTGACCACACCACTGTTTCAGTGAAGTGGAGATTACTTAGTGTCCTGGTCAGATAATGAGCCAATCGAACTCCTATCTATAAAGCTGTTAATTTCTTTTGTCGTAATAACCGTTTCTTTAACGATGCCACCCTAGATTTGGATGTGAGCAGTGTGGCCTGCTCATTGGTAACTAGATATGCAACAGTGCCATACGCCTTTCCCAAGGCATCACAGAACACCTGCAGTTTGACCGGTTTATCAGAGATTATAGTATTGCGAGGGAATTTAAGGTTGATTAGGACATTTAGATCCATTGTTAACTGCTGCCACTTTTCTTGCAAGTCATTGGGCAACAGATCATCCTAACCTAATTTATTTTGCCAGCACTCCTGCATGAGGAGCTTGCCCTTTATTTATATGGAGCTTACTAGTCCCAAAGGGTTAAATATTTTGCTGACTAGTGATAAAAGTTTCCTCATTGTTTGACAGGTGGTATTCGTTTCCACCGACTTAATGTTCAATTCATCAGAAGCGCTGTCCCATTTAACACCAAGTACCTTTAATCTTTGAGGTACTTTGTATTCGGGAATTCAGCTTCTATTAACTGAAGATTATGAAAAGCCCAAGACTGGAGAGGCATATTCGCTCCTAACAACTCGTGATTAGCTTCGTGGTATATCTCTATGACTTTCGTTTTATCACTAGTGTTCCCCTGGTCATTATCCATATATAGATTCTTGCTAATCTCAGTCTTATGTGGACTACGGGACTTCTTCATGTGCGAATCTAAGGTTGGTTGAAGCAGAGACGGAGAAGAAGTGGCTCCAAACAAGACTGAGGCAAATCTGTAACTGACTATTTCTCTATGTGGATCACAAGGACCCTTGACCCAGAGGAACTTTGTGTAACTTCGGTCTTCCTCATGGAGACCTACCCTAAAGAATGCCTTACTTATGTCAGCCGTGTAGACACAAATCCCTATGCGGAACCATAACATCCCAGCATAGTCTTTGAGCAAGAATTGGGCCAGTTTGAAGGCAGTCATTCAACATGAAACTATTTGCCTTTGCCATATTACTACAGTTAAACACACTCTTGATAGGCATGGTAACTGAATCCTTCAGTACGACGTGATGGGCCAAACAGTGTTCTTCCTTAGCGTAATCATTTTTGACAATCTCAATTAATTTATTACCAAGTCGTTGAATTACCTCATGATATAGATTTATTTTATCAGGCTGTTTATTTAAGCGTGCTACCTGAGATTTTAATTGACTCGATGCCATGAAATGGTTCACAGGAAGTTGTTGATGGTCCAACTTCCCTGGTAATCTGACCCAGTACTGATTATCTTTATAGACGACTGAATCTAGATACTGTTTGTAGTTCCAGGTATCATCAGGACTGGGTTGTTCAGGAACGATGCCTAAGGTGGCTAGATCCCATAATTTATGTAGGGGGGGGGGGATCAAGCTCATCCTCAGACATGTTTAGAGTGGTGACTGCTCCAGGCCTAGTAACAACCATTACTGAATTGACTTGTTTGCTGTCCAGCTGTGTGGGCTGTCTCTGACACAATACTGGGCCAGTGGGCAATTTGCCTCCTGCGGACAGTAACAGGTTCATTCCCTGTTGTTTAGTGCAACAAGTAATGAATTTATAATAATAGTCTGCACCCACAAGTATACAGATATCGGTGAGGTGATCTTATAATCAGCTAACTTAACTCCCTTACTCTGAGAGTTTGGCTGTATTCCCAAGACCATGAACATATAGGTCAGATGGGATCTTATCTACCACTATAGCATGCACGGGGCAGCCAATGCCTCCTAGGCAATGGACCGGGGAGCTGGTCGGCCGAGCGGACAGCACGCTGGACTTGTGATCCTGTGGTCCCGGGTTCGATCCGGGCGCCGGCGAGAAACAATGGGCAGAGTTTCTTTCACTCTATGCCCCTGTTACCTAGCAGTAAAATAGGTACCTGGGTGTTAGTCAGCTGTCACGGGCGGCTTCCTGGGGGTGGAGGCCTGGTCGAGGACCGGGCCGCGGGGACACTAAAACCCGAAATCATCTCAAGATAACCTCAAGATAGGCATACCAGAGTTCTTAGGGCGCCTTAGGGCGCCTGACAGCTGGTTGGACAGCGCTTCGGATTCATAGTCCTGAGGTTCCGGGTTCGATCCCCGGTGGAGGTGGAGACAAATGGGCAAAATGTTTCTTTCACCCTGATGCCCCTGTTTCCTAGTAGTAAATAGGTACCTGGGAGTTAGACAGCTGCTATGGGCTGCTTCCTGGGGGGGGGGGGTTAACAAAAAGGAGGACGTTAAGCCCGAAATCATCTCAAGATAACCTCAAGATCTCAAGATAACTTTATTTTCTTGGGGGCTCTGTGATGGTCAGAATCCCTGAGAAGTTCAGTTTTACTTTATGTAATGGATTAGGTCTTTAGGTGTTTGCCACATTCTGTGTGATAAACGTTTTCTGTGACCCTTGATCGAATAGATAATGAGTAGTGATCTTGGATCTTTTATTTGCTAGGAGCAATTGGGCAGTAGGTAATGTTGCATTGTTATCAGATTTGGTGGTAAGTGCATTTACCTCCTAACGTACTTTATTGCTTTGAGGTGGAAGTTTCTTGTTCCAACTCGGGTTTGGGCGACCAGTGTCTAGTGTCCCCACACAGTACCATGTGATGTGTGTTACGTACCCTTATAAGATACGTAAGTGAATATATTAATATGTACATTTATAATTGTATGTAAATTACAAGCATGTATATTGTTATACTTATATGTTCTATGCAAATGCACATTCATGTTACAGTGTTGGCGTTAGGCCCAGCGTATCGTGGGAATGATTGTTTATTTCTTTGTGTGATCAGTTTTCCCACGGGAACTAATGATTTATATGTGATCATAAGTGGGTAACAGAGTGAAATAATAATTGAGTGAACTGTATCTGGCAAATTGTCGTGGGATCGTCCGTTGCTGGGGTTGCATGCCATTATGCTATTCTGTATGCATATTTTAATTACTATGTAAAGAAACAATTGCTTTGTTTGTCTATATCAATATGTACTAATTATTCATTAAGTTAGTTTAAGATTACTCTTGTCACAATGTAGTGCTCCATTGTTGAAATAATAAATATTGTACTTTGGCAATTTATTCGCGGGGCAAGGCAATGTGTTTTTTGACTCGCATTCTGTTGTTCAGTAGCTGAGCAGAAACCAGGGAGATATCATCTTGGAGTTAAGTCATTCTTTTGTTCTAGCCATATAATTATTCTTAGTATTGATTTAATGTCTGGAAGTTACAGTGATATTTTTAATGTGATATATTGTGACCATATAATCATCTGTTTGCTTTTGAGATTTATTTAATATAATAGTATATATCTATACTTAGTATCTTTATTCTTCAGTCCTATGAAGATTCTATTTTATGCTCATTACCCATTAAGGGGTTATACTGGTGATTCGCTATTGAGAACAGCAGTTGTGTCGTATCCCTAGACTTATTAAAGTTTGGCTGCTGTAGGATCACGAGCCGTAACGTACGATAGGTAACAAAGAGTTATGGGGGCCTGTGCCGGGAAATATTGTCCCACTTAACTTAACTATGCTAATCTAACCTTGCCTTCCTAGGTACCAGTGTGTCAAGTGTCTCTGTGTGTTTCTTAAGAACTATTCCATGTGCCAAGCAAGCCTTCCTGTGTGTCAAGTAACAACGTTTCACGATTTTGAGGTAAGTCATCCTATATATTTTGTTTGTGCAGTGAGGCCAAGCGAATTTTCAGTGTGGTGACAATTTTACAGTGAAGTGTAGTGCAGTGCCATTGTGTTAATTATTTTTGTGAATCAAGTGCCAAGTGTTAGTAACGATGGAGGAGAAAGTTGCAGCGTTGGTGGCTCACCCAGACTTTGAAGGGATTCAGAACCTTAAAAAGACTGAGTTAATACAAATGGCAAATCATTTGGATTTGACCGCCAGCAATAGAATGGTTAAAGCCCAAATATTGAAAGTCATTGTGACGCATTTTGTTGAGAATGGGGATTTAGATGAAGAAATTCTAGAGGAGTTAAGAGAGGAGTCGAGTGATCAGATGACGTTAAAGCGTCTTGAGTTAGAAGCTCGCCAATTAGAGCTTGAAGCTCAAAAAGAACAGAAAATATTAGAGGCTGAAGCTCGTCAAAGAGAGATTGAAGCTCAACAGCAACAGCAAATATTAGAGGCTGAAGCTCAGCAAAGGGAGCTAGAGACTAGGCGTTTAGAAATTGCGGCACAAAACCAGAGAGGTTTAATTGAGTTGCAACTTGAAGCCACAAAGAAGCAACAAGCCGAGGAACAAACTAGGCAATTAGAAATTCAACAACAAATGGCTGACACTAACTTCAGGCTTGAATCACAGCGTATGGCAGCTGGGCATGGAAATACTAGTAATGTTTCAACAAATAGTGATAATAATCCCATCAGGATGAATAAGTATATAGAGTTGCCCAAGTTCAATGAGGAAGATCCTGAGGTTTTCTTTGCACATTTTAATAAAATTGCCATCAGTATGAACTGGCCAAGGGATCAGTGGGTAGCCATTATGCAGTCTCAATTCAAGGGGCGTAGTCAGGAGGTTTTCACATCCCTACCTGACTCTCATAGTTTTGATTATGATTTTGTAAAGAAAAGCATCCTCAATGCATACCAGCTAAATCCAGAGGCACACAGGCAAAAGTTCAGGAACCTAAGGAGAATCAAGGATCAGACAATAGCCGATTTTACTCGTCAGAAGACGAATTTTTGCAACAGATGGTTAAAGTCACTTGCAGTCACTGATTTTGATGCTCTAAAGAATCTTCTCATAATGGAAGAAGTATTGTCCTGTCTTCCAGACCAGTTGTCTACTTTTATGGCAGAACAAAAGAATGTAACCGATATTGATGAGCTGTCAAAGCTCGCGGATGAGCATGAGTTGCTGACTAAGGCCCCGTTTACGGCCACTTCACCTAAGTCTAGTCGTAGAGTAAATTTCAATGCTCACCGTACTCCTTATCAGTATAAGTCTCCTCCTGGTGCGACAGTTACTCCCGTGAACTCTTCTCTTACTAACCCTAAGATGGTTACTCCATTGCCAGGATCATCTAAGCCTAGTAATGCTAATTCTAAACCGGCAGTTGGTTATACCAGTGTGTCCACTGTCAAACATTGTACCCATTGTAAGAGAAGGGGGCATGTGATTTCTTCATGTTTTAGTTTGCATCCTGAACTCCGACCAACTGGTCTTATTATGAGTAAAGGAGTGCAACCTATTAATTCTTCATGTATTACAGTCAGTCCCAATTGGATGGCTGAATTCAAACCCTATATTTCCACAGGTACCTTATTATGTACTAATGGTAGACATAAGACTGTTCAATTACTCCGTGATACTGGAGCTTCACAGTCTCTTATTACCCAGAAGGTACTTGATGATGTTGACACCCGTGATCTGGGTGAAGTTGTGCTTCTCCAAGGTATTGCCGGAAGTGTGCAACCAGTGTCCTTATTGCAAGTTAACCTTGATTCTAAATATACTTCAGGATGGTGTAATGTTGGTGTAAGTAAACAACTGCCCATTCCTGGGGTAGACATTATTCTAGGTAATGATTTTGGCAACCAAATGGTTGTAGGGCCAAAGTGTCCCATCATGTTAACTAAACCCCATAATGTATTAGCTCAACCGGAAGCAGATGATGATATTATTTACCCTGCTTGTGTTGTTACTAGATCAATGGGAAAAACAGGTGAGAGTAATCCTGTCTTCACTGAGGTTGCTGATCCCAAGACCAGGACCCCTTCAGTAAAGGAGTGGGAGGTGGATCTTGAGGATTCTTTTATGACTCGACTGGATGATGAGAGTGAGGCCGTAGTAGAAGCCCCGCCGAACCTAAATCACAAGGAAAGTGAAGGTGAGGAGGCTGAACTATCTGTACCTTGCCCGCTTGTCTCCAGTGCGCCAGTTGTCGAGAGTGAGGCCGAAGTAGCTATGACTCCATTTTATTCTGATCAATCGGGAAAAGAGATCAAGCTACTAGGTTCTTGCCCGCTCGCTGCTGAGTCTGAGTCATTGCCCTTAAGAGTTGTACAGACTACTGATCCTAGTTTAAGTAAGTGTATTTCTGAGGCTCCTGATAATATTGATGCATTGGAGGAAGGGACGGGTTTCTTCTTCAAGGATCGACTTCTGATGAGAAGGTGGAGACCCAAGGGAACTCCCTCTTCAGAGGATTGTGAGATTAGAACCCAACTCGTTGTCCCCAATGATTATCGTAGGCAGGTCCTGCAGGCTGCACATGATGACCCCATGGGAGGTCATCAAGGTATCACGAATATGTACCATAAGATAAGTAAATATTTTTTCTGGCCAAAGTTAAAGAAAGACGTGGTCAGATATTGTCATAACTGTATACCCTGTCAAATTGTTGGTAAACCAAATCAATCTGTACCTAGAGCACCATTGCAACCTATTGTAGTTCCTGATGAACCATTTACTCATGTTGTAATTGATTGTGTGGGTCCTTTACCAAAGACTAAATCGGGTAACCTGTTTTTGTTCACTCTCATGTGTATGACTACTAGATTTCCTGAAGCTTATGCTCTACGGAATACCAAGGCTCATAATCTCATCAAGTGTCTTGAAAGATTCTTTTCGTTGTTTGGAATGCCTAGAGTTATTCAGAGTGATAATGGGGGAAATTTCGTTTCTAAAGTTTTCAGAACTTTTTGCGAATCCCGAGGGATTCGGCACAAATTATCCAGTCCATATCATCCACAAAGCCAAGGTGGACTTGAACGTTTCCACCAGACTTTGAAACAAATGCTGAAGACAACAGGAGAAACTCATCCACGTAATTGGGATGAGAATCTCCCCTTTGTGTTGTTTGCTGCTAGAGAAGGGCTACAAGAGTCATTGGGCTGTTCACCCTTTGAACTAGTGTTTGGTCACCAAGTAAGAGGTCCTCTTAAAATGCTACAAGAAAAGTTGTTGGGAGATGTCTCTGTTCATCAGAGCGGATTGTACTTGAGTGAGGTCAAGGCTAAGTTGTGTCGGGCTCGTGAGTTGGCGAAAGAACATCTGGGAAGGACTCAACAAGCCATGAAAGTACGATATGACAAGAAGTTCAAAGCTAAGCTAAGGTCGTTTGATGTCGGAGATTTGGTGTTGGTGTTGAAACCTCGTATGGGGACTTCCATGTCCCATAAGTTCGCAGGACCCTACCAAGTGGTAGACAAGGTGGGAGACCTAACTTATAAACTAATTAACCCTAATCTTTCAGAACCCCAAATGACTGTACACATTAACAGATTAAAAGCTTATGTTGGACCTGGTGTAGTAGCTTGTTTTAGTCGGGAAGAGTTACCACCTGAGGATAATTGTAGTGAGGGACATGATGTTAATATCCAACTTCTCAGTTCCAGTTCCAATGGCAGGGAGATGCTATGTCATTTACAGGAGAAACAACGTGATGAGTTCCAGGTTCTGCTGGACAACCATTCATCTCTGTTTGGGGAGGTTCCTACCCAGACCCACCTCATCACACACGACATTCAGCTCCTGGACAGCACCCCCATTCGACAACCTCCGTACCGAGTGAATCCCGAAAAGAGGAAAATTATGCAAGCAGAAGTGGAATATCTGCTCCAGCATGATTTCATTCGGCCAAGTCAAAGTACTTGGAGCTCTCCGTGTTTGTTAGTGCCAAAACCAGATGGAACCTGGAGATTGTGCGTGGATTACAGGAAACTGAACAAGAACACTACAGTGGACGTTTTTCCTTTACCCTTGTTGGAAGAATGTATAGAGTCCATAGGTCATGCCGAATATGTAAGTAAGCTTGATTTGTCAAAAGGGTATTATCAAATTCCATTAACAGAGTATGCTAGAGAGGTTACTGCTTTTGTTACACCTGATGGTGCGTATGAATTTAATGTTGGGATAGGTGCTGTGCTTATTCAAGTTGGTTTAGACCAGATTGAGCATCCTGTGTATTACTATTCCAGAAAATTTAATGCAGCTCAGAGAAATTATTCCGTGGTAGAAAAGGAGGCGTTGGGTCTTATATTGTCAATCAAGAAGTTTGAGATTTACTTATCAGGAAATAAAGTGTTAGTATTTACAGACCACAACCCCCTTATCTTTATAAATATGATGAAAGTCAAGAACCAACGAATTCTGCGATGGTCATTGTTTTTGCAGGAATTTAATGTAGAAATCAAACATATTCCAGGCAGACAAAATGTTATTGCTGATGCTTTGTCAAGAAGTTTTGATGTACCATAAATGAAATGTTTCTTTTTACTTAACATTTTTACTTCTGAAAAAATGCCATTGATCTTCAATCCATTGCATTTTTTTTCTTGGAGGTGGAAGTGTTACGTACCCTTATAAGATACGTAAGTGAATATATTAATATGTACATTTATAATTGTATGTAAATTACAAGCATGTATATTGTTATACTTATATGTTCTATGCAAATGCACATTCATGTTACAGTGTTGGCGTTAGGCCCAGCGTATCGTGGGAATGATTGTTTATTTCTTTGTGTGATCAGTTTTCCCACGGGAACTAATGATTTATATGTGATCATAAGTGGGTAACAGAGTGAAATAATAATTGAGTGAACTGTATCTGGCAAATTGTCGTGGGATCGTCCGTTGCTGGGGTTGCATGCCATTATGCTATTCTGTATGCATATTTTAATTACTATGTAAAGAAACAATTGCTTTGTTTGTCTATATCAATATGTACTAATTATTCATTAAGTTAGTTTAAGATTACTCTTGTCACAATGTAGTGCTCCATTGTTGAAATAATAAATATTGTACTTTGGCAATTTATTCGCGGGGCAAGGCAATGTGTTTTTTGACTCGCATTCTGTTGTTCAGTAGCTGAGCAGAAACCAGGGAGATATCATCTTGGAGTTAAGTCATTCTTTTGTTCTAGCCATATAATTATTCTTAGTATTGATTTAATGTCTGGAAGTTACAGTGATATTTTTAATGTGATATATTGTGACCATATAATCATCTGTTTGCTTTTGAGATTTATTTAATATAATAGTATATATCTATACTTAGTATCTTTATTCTTCAGTCCTATGAAGATTCTATTTTATGCTCATTACCCATTAAGGGGTTATACTGGTGATTCGCTATTGAGAACAGCAGTTGTGTCGTATCCCTAGACTTATTAAAGTTTGGCTGCTGTAGGATCACGAGCCGTAACGTACGATAGGTAACAATGTGGACCCTTATGGCATCTGTTACATGTGTGTAGTTGTGTTGCACAGGTACTTAGGTCATGTGGTTTTAAGCATCTGGTGCATTTGTTTAGCTCCTTAAGATGCTTTATTCTAGACGTACGATCAGGGTAAGTTTGGCATTGATAGAGTGAGTGTTCTCCTTGACAGACCAGTCTCTACATCCCGTAGAAGTCTTAGTAACCATAACCTTAGGTGTTAGAGTGACTACCGGATTGGAGGGACTTACCGTGTATGTACCTACACTGCAATTCCTCCATTTTGGAGTAGAAGTTGATGTTTTATGTTTATTAGACTTATTTGTGACACTCTTTGGTTTCACTGATTTATCAGTTGTTGACTTGTTAGTGTCAAATTTTATTCTGGCATGAGCTTTCAGACTGTTGACAGCTATTCTTAATCCCTCAATAATCTCATCATGGGATAGGACGTCTGTTCTATAATGAGAACAGATGGAGGCTAGAATTTTTGGGGGGAATTTTCTCTGAATCTCTAATTTCAACACCCATTCTGCTCTAGGCACATCTGCCTTGGTAGCAAGAGCTTTGATTAGAGACTCCACTTGGAGTCTAAATTCTTAAAGACCTTCAGGTGTTAGTATTGCTCTCAGTTTGTAATAGAGGTTAGCTATAGCAAACTCTTTGTTACTACAGTTGAATTCTAACAATTGTATGGCAGTATCATAGTCGTCATCGCTTGGATTCAGATGATAAATAACTGCCTTTGCTTCTCCGTTATGGGTTTTTCGCAAATAAAGGAATTTCTTGGTTTTGTTTAGGGAACTTTTAGAGTTCACTAAAGAATCGAACGTGTTCCAGTAACATTCGAAGCTTTCGTCATCTCTCTGCCCTGAAACTGAGGTAAATAAATGGCAAGAAGATGAACTTCATTAAAGAGTTCAGATGTATTAGCTCCATTTGTGGTTAGAGCATATTGAGAGACAGAGTCTGAATTTAATTGTTCTAAGAACTGTATTAATTTATCCAGAAGATCTTGGATATCCTTTCATATTGTTCTGTTTCGGCATGGATGGTGACTAGTTTGTCTGGCTCAGCATTTTGTTGCATGAGGATTCAAAGATAATCAATCGCAGCCTCATTAGTTTTTTGTAACTTTTGTTTAGCCACCTCTATGTGGCTTTCAAGTACTTTGGATGTCACATTTGACTGGATAAGTTTATCAACACGTATTTAGTTGTCGAGTCACATGTCATTTGTGACTCACGTATGATCTGAAGTACAACATACTGTTACTAGACATTTTGTCTGTTGTACTAGTGGTTAAATTTTATTTTGATGGCCCCCATGATTTTGTAGTGGAAATAACTGGGGTATTGGTTCATAAATTTTGAGCAAATATTTAGTAATAATAGCTTAGGGTTATAGTCTCAATCATTAGGCTTGAATCCTACTTCTCATAAGGTTATTACATATGTTAAATTGAAATATATTCAAGATTTGAGTGGTCCTCAGTGTCATTACGGGGAGTTTCTCGGGTTAGTCTTTCATTATTGCCTTTAGATGGAATAGTGACACCTTGCAACACTCAAAGATGAAACACAATAGAAATAAAGTAATAATAATAAATGTAAGGTAAACACAATTTGTGTAATTAATAATTCTCAACACTCTTTCGGGTGTGTGCAATAAATTACATGTTTGCTAGGTTGTACACTCCTTAGCACAACACTACCTAAATGATAATCCATCCCTTGTTGGGTTAGCACAAATAAATGGATTAGGCTAGGTTGAACATTGTTTAGTTCAGCGCTAGCCTAAAGTTGTCCTAACCATATCTAAGGGATGGCAAGAAATTTATATTACTACTATAGGGTGCAGATATGGAATGGTGCAAAATTTTGTTTAGCTTTGTATTATATATGAGAAATATATACACAGATTATGTTTGGCTTTCTTGCCATATATTTGTTACCTTTAGATGTATGATGCTTGCTTGGTCGTAGAGCATACATAGTAGTTCACTTCAGCAGTTTATTGGGTAAAGGCAAAAGATATATATGTATATATATATATATATATATATATATATATATATATATATATATATATATATATATATATATATATAGAGAGAGAGAGAGAGAGAGAGAGAGAGAGAGAGAGAGAGAGAGAGAGAGAGAGAGAGAGAGAGAGAGAGAGAGAGAGAGAGAGAGAGAGAGAGAGAGAGAGAGTACCACCTCTGGCTGGAAGAAGGGGGACCCATAGCCTCGGAGGAAACCACACATAACGCATTGGAGGGAATGTAGGTCCCCTCCAATACAGTTTCTGTGTGCTTTTCTCCTACCACCCCCTTCCCTTTTTTTTTTTTTTTTTTTCCTTTATTGTGTATTTAAAGGTTACAAAACATACAAGACAAATGCCTAAAGGTTATGGATCTCTTGAAGCTCCTCCGCTTCTGGACAGGAACCGAGGACGCAGCAAGCATTTCCCCTCTGGATCGCCACACTGAGACGCTGAAATAAAAAACTGGAAGCCCTTGGGTCTCTGGTGACGTCAATGAGCTTGGAACCCAATTCCTTGAGAAATCCCAAGGCACTCTTGCCCCAGGGGCCATGCGTCTCAGACGCTATGGGAACAAAGAGGTATTGACCTTCCAGTCGCCTGTACTTGAGTGATTTTGCTGTTTCCCTGTGGTTATATATTTATATATTTATATATATATATATTTATATATTTATATATATATATATATTTATATATATATAAATATATATATATATATATATATATATATATATATATATATATATATATATATATATATATATACATATATATATATATATATATATATATGTCGTACCTAGTAGCCAGAACGCACTTCTCAGCCTACTATGCAAGGCCCGATTTGCCTAATAAGCCAAGTTTTCATGAATTAATTGTTTTTCGACTACCTAACCTACCTAACCTAACCTAACCTAACTTTTTAGGCTACCTAACCTAACCTAACATATAAAGATAGGTTAGGTTAGGTTAGGTAGGGTTGGTTAGGTTCGGTCATATATCTACGTTAATTTTAACTCAAATAAAAAAAAATGACCTCATACATAATGAAATGGGTAGCTTTATCATTTCATAAGAAAAAAAATTGAGAAAATATATTAATTCAGGAAAACTTGGCTTATTAGGCAAATCGGGCCTTGCATAGTAGGCTGAAAAGTGCGTTCTGGCTATTAGGTACGACATATATATATATATATATATATATATATATATATATATATATATATATATATATATATATATATATATATATATATATATATATATATATATATATATATATATATATATAATGTCGTACCTAGTAGCCAGGTAGCCAGAACGCACTTGTCAGCCTACTATGCATGGCCCGATTTGCCTAATAAGCCAAGTTTTCCTGAATTAATATATTTTCTCTATTTTTTTTCTTATGAAATGATAAAGCTACCCATTTCATTATGTATGAGGTCAATTTTTTTTAATGGAGTTAAAATTAACGTAGCTATATGACCGAACCTAACCAACCCTACCTAACCTAACCTATCTTTATAGGTTAGGTTCGGTTAGGTAGCAGAAAAAGTTAGGTTAGGTAGGTTAGGTAGTCGAAAAAACATTAATTCATGAAAACTTGGCTTATTAGGCAAATCGTTCCTTGCATAGTAGGCTGAGAAGTGCGTTCTGGCTACTAGGTACGACATATATATATATATATATATATATATATATATATATATATATATATATATATATATATATATATATATATATATATATATATATATATATATGACAATGTCAGACCACGGAGGAAAAATGAAACAGGAATTTCCTTAAGTACTTTCGTATATTAATACATCTTCAGAAGGAGTGACTCCTTCTGAAGATGTATTAATATACGAAAGTACTTAAGGAAATTCCTGTTTCATTTTTCCTCCGTGGTCTGACATTGTCACATTTTTAATCACGTGTTTATTTTCGTGATACACACACACACACATATATATATATATATATATATATATATAGAGAGAGAGAGAGAGAGAGAGGCCAGTATCAGCTCTGTAGGGAATGACGTAAGAGGTCTGCTCGACTGTGATTGGGTATATCCCAACCGTCATACAATTTGAGTACTAACACCGCTCGGACATGCTACAAGGTCGACTTACCTAACCGACAAGGTCTGGCTAGCTAGATAGTTACAATGATACTGAAAGGACCTCGATGGCATTCAATAATGGGTTACATGTGAAATTGCATATTAAACATTAAAAGAAGATCAGGTGTATGGAATACTAACACTGCCCGACATGTGCAAAAAAATTAGAACATAATGAGTGAAAAATCATGGTGACAGTGCTTTAATTCAACACGAACATTAAGAGCATAAACATGTCTAAGTATCAGATGTGAACACCACAACACAAAATATTGCCTAAAATTAATTATTAACATGTGTTAATGGCTTTTGCTTGGAAAAATAATTAAAGACAATTATCTGCTTTAATAGAAAAAAGTCCTGATCTAAGAACCACAAAGGAATTTTAAGATTAGATAACGGAGAAAAAAATTTGTATGTACAATATATTTACAAGCTATATACAATAACTGGTTCAAGAAGGCTAATATCTTAGTGATAGCAGTCAGGAATCACTGGTCTCAGTGTGGTTGCTAGAACACTAATGGAACTCTTGATGACATGCACTGTAAAAACATAAATGGCACAGTAGACTTAACAATGGTATCTGATTTATGACACAAAATAAAGTTAAAAAAAATCTTCATCATACTTCTATGGTAATAATAGGACACATGAGTTAGAAATACTGCGAAGTGAATATTGCCACACAAAAACAGAAAATGGCAAAATGCACTTAATTATAAACTCTGCGGATATCTATGCCTAGATCATCCAGAGCACTATACAACTCTGGTTCTGACTGAAGTTCAGGAACAGATGAAACTGCATGTGACAAACTTTCATCTTCCCTGGAAACACAAACCGTAACTGATCCTATTTTCCGCTTGTTACAACTTGTAATAAAGTTGTTACATCTTGGCTTAACGTGTTTATGACGTATTAGAACGTTGTTACAACTTGTTATATTGGTTCTTATAACTTGTTAGGAGGTGTTAAATCTTGTTCGAACGTTGTAGCAACGTCGTAGTTTCGCTGTGTGTTTGGCGGGTTGAGAGGTACACTCGTTGACATCTGGGCAATGGACATGTGGTGAGTGCACGGTTGAAACGAAAGGTGTAGATCTAAGATTATAGGTGCTCGTATAGGGGGGGGGGGGCTGTACATAAAGTGATCTTTCAACCACAGTAGGTGGTGTCCCAATAGAAGAATCTGGCTGGGTAAGTTCATTGTCATCTTCCACATCAAGCTCGTCAACAGGCATTTTAGCTAACTTCAAGTGGTCTAAAAGTTCATTTATATACTCTCCTCTTAACAAATTCTTAAGTTTGTACTTGTTACTCTTAATAAGCGTGATTACCTTGTATGGACCCAAACATTTCTTAGTTAGCTTGTACATAGGGCCAGACATTCCTAGTTAGCTTGTACATAGGGGGTTCTGTGCTCCCAGTTTCGATCCCTGTTTCATCGGCGGAGGTTTTGCCACCTCTCCCGTCTCTGGCCGTCTCTTCTGCATCTCCTGCGGTGTTGGGTGTGGTGTTACCATCGCGGCGGCCTATGTACGCTTCTTCAGTAGCTTCTGCTTCCACGGAGAAAGTGGTTCGCCATACACTACTCGTTATGAGACTACTGTCAACCAGCTCTGCGATCTGCCATTTCCATCTGATTTAGTGATTCTTGAGTTTATGCGCCCCCCCCCCCCCCCTGAAGCAGGGGGATCGTTACCCTACCGACATGAAGTATTTGATATGGGACGCCTATAAGGACAAATATCCTTTGTATGATTTCCCTGATAAATATTCATCTCCCATTGAGGTTTGTTCTCCTTTCAAGTGATTTGATTTAATTTGTTTACTATGTGTTGTGGAGTTGTGTTTGTTTGTGCACATATTTGGGTTTTTGTTGTCGGCCCTTTGGGCCGCTATTTTATGTCTTTGTAATTGTGCACCTTTGTGCTTTTGTGATTTTGTAGCTTGCGATTTGTGTCCTGTTTGTTTTGTTCTTGGTTTATTGTATTTACATGCATGCTTGCGTGTCAAGCTAATGTTACCCTCATGTCTTGTACTGTTCTTATTTCTGTACTGTATTGCATTGTGTTTGTTTTTCTTGTTATGTTTTTGTTGTCAGACCTTCAGACCGGTATTTTGTGTTTTTGTAATTTTGTACTTTTGTGCTTTTTCTGATTTTGTCATTTGTGATTCATGTTTATGTTCACCTCAACCTCAAACGAGGAATTGTCTGCTCTTAAGCAGAATTAAATATGGCTTAAATTTGCACTGAGGTGCAGTAGTCATTTTAGACTTCATTTTACATTTTCATAGTTTAACTAAGTTTATAACCTAGATAAATCTTATTTAATATTAGAGAACTGAGTATGTTCATTCATTCAAATCAAGGAAGACTCTGAGTCGATAGTGAGACTAGTAATTTGGTCATTATGACTTGTAGCTAGTTGAATTACTACTCATTGGCTTGTCACTGAAGACTCATTAATCCATCCTCAACTTTAAATAAGGCATAATAATTTCATTTATCATAATTAAAATCATCATTTCATTTAAAATAATTCTCTGTTAATAGTCAACTATATTTATTTGTGAGCACAGACTCAGCTGATACTCTTGCTGACCCTTACTAATTTCCCTAATATCTACCTAAATAGAGGGTTTAATTTCCCTAAACCTACCCAAGTAGAGGGTTATGCTAATTGTGACAACTTACTATTTCTGGGGATTCGCCGCTCTGCTACCGGATTCGGGTCTGGTGGGTCGGGATTCTTCCCCGCCAGCCTGAGTTTCCTACTATTTTGGATTGGTGGGAGTGGTGTAAGGTGCAGTGTCGGTCGTTTTTTTCGGGTGGTTGCCAAGCGGGAGGCTGCCGGGAGGTTAGGGTTGCTGCGGTTGCTGCAGGCACGGCATTTGTGGTTGTATGTGCGGTTGAATGCTGGGATTGACTGTTTTGGGGAGATTGCGGAGTGTAAGGAGCGTATTTGTGGTTTGTGGAATGAGTGGGCTGAGGGTGTTCGTGTGTGTGCTCGTGTGAGTGAGCATGTCGATGGGGAATGGCTTTCTCCCATTCTTTTAGGGAAGGTGAAGGCTGCGCGTGACTGTTCTTTTTACGGCTCTGCAGCGGCCGGATGGGTCCGTCGTTTCAGACACCGATGGAGTGGTGCATTATCTTCGGCAAGAGTTGGCAGCGCCCTATTGGAAGGTGGAGGGGGACGACGCGCTTGCGGATGTTTTCTTGAGTGGGTGCATTCCGGGGTTGTCTGCTGCGGAATGTGATCATTTGGTGGACGATGTTTTGTTGGTGGAGCTTTTCGATGTGGTCCGGTCGTTTCGTTCCGGGAAGGTGCCGGGCTCAGATGGCCTTCCTGTGGAGTTTTATGTAGCTTTTTGGGATGTGCTGGGGGGGTGTTCTTTTGGAGGTGGTCCGGGCTTGCCTTCGGGGGTGCGTTCTACCGGGTGATTTAAGGTTCTTCTCGAAGTGGAGGCCCATTACTTTGTTGAATGTGGACTACAAGGTCCTGTCCAAGGTTTTAGCTAGTCGGTGTCATGATGTTGTCGCGTCTGTTGTTTCTGCAGAACAGTTTTGTGGTGTTCCTGGCCGCTCTTTGCTGCAGTGTAATTCGTTGTTTTGGGATGTGCTTCTCTATGTGTCAGAGTTGTGCTTGTCGGCGGCGATGCACTGCCTGGATTTATCGAAGGCTTTCGACCGTGTCTCGCTTGCCTTTGTTTCTCGTGTGTTGGAGCAGCTTGGGTTTCTGCCTTTGTTTGTTCGTTGGGTGCGCATGTTGTACGCTCGTTGTTGTAGTCGGGTTTGCATCAATGGGTTCTTGAGTGCTACTTTCCCTGTGCACCGTTCTGTGCGGCAGGGTTGTCCACTTTACATGCTTCTTTATGTGCTCTTTCAGGAGCCTTTTTTTGGGCGGTCAAGGCTTGTGCCTTGGTCCCCCCCCCCCACCCCCGGGTTGCCTTCAGGTCTTCGGTTGCCCGTAAGTGGTTATGCGGATGATACCGTTCTGTTCATGGCCTCTGAGGGTTCTGTTGGGCTGTACAGGACGTGGTTGAGAGGTTTGAGTTGGCCACTGGGGCCCGGGTTTATCGTGCTAAGTCCGGTATCATGGGTTATCTTCTAGAGATGATTTCGGGGCTTTTTTTTTAGTGTCCCCACGGCCCAGTCCTCGACCAGGCCTCCACCCCCAGGAAGCAGCCCGTGACAGCTGACTAACACCCAGGTACCAATTTTACTGCTAGGTAACAGGGGCATAGGGTGAAAGAAACTCTGTCCACTGTTTCTCGCCGGCGCCTGGGATCGAACCCAGGACCACAGGATCACAAGTCCAGCGTGCTGTCCGCTCGGCCGACCGGCTCCCCCGGTCGGCCGAGTACCAGGCCGAGTACCGGCCGAGTGCTGTGTTCCCATGTTGGGTGTAGATGGGTGGTCCTCTCGCTTTGTGTGGGAGGGCGTGGTGGTCCTGGTTTCCAGTGGTCTCCTCTTTGCGGGTTCTGGGGATCACCTGGTTCTCTTCCTACGAACGCTCTTTGACTATAATTGGGGTGCAGTTTCTCGTAGTGTTGGCATTGTGGTTGGGATGTTGTCAGCGCACCCGTTAACGATATATCAGCGGGCGTTGCTTGTTATTTGCAAGGTATTATCGCGTGTCTGGTTCATGGCTCGGTGCTTCCCTTTAGATCGCCGGTGGGCTCTGGGGTTGGAACGTCAAGTATATAGGTATGTGTGGTGCGGTCGTTACCATCCTGTTCGTCGTTCGACATTGGTGTTGGCTGTGTGGGAGGGTGGTGTTGGTATTCCTGACGTGTTTACCAGGGCTCGGGCGTTGTTCTGGGTTTCGTTGCGTCAGGGGTTGGAAATGGGTGGGGAGTTTAATGCTTTGTGTAATTTTTATTGCTCGGTTCGGTCTAGTTTCTTGGTAGATTTGGGGGTTTGTCAGGAGGTGGCCCTGTGTACCTCTCCTGTTTACTCTTGGGTGGTGGACATTTTTCGGGCTCTCTGCCGTTGTCCTCGCTATCTGTCTCTTTCGGTTAAGGTGGTATATGGGGTATTGTTTTGTCGTGTCCGGCCGTGAGTGGAGGCCTTGTTCCCATGTTGGGATTGGGGGGTAGGTGTGGGCGGCACTGGGGGCGCGGTATTTGGCGCAGCAGCGGGAAATGTTGTTTCGCATGTTGCCTTTTGTTGTTGGCAAAATATGAACGGCTGTGCATGCTGGGTTTGCATGCACAGCCGTTCACTCACAACACACCACTAGGACACTCACCACACACCACTAGGACACTCACCACACACCACTAGGACACTCACCACACACCACTAGAACACTCACCTCACACCACTAGGACACTCACCTCACACCACTAGGACACTCACCTCACACCACTAGGACACTCACCACACACCACTAGGACACTCATCACACACTACTAGGACACTCACCACACACCACTAGGACACTAACCTCACACCACTAGGACACTCACCACACACCACTAGGACACTAACCTCACACCACTAGGACACTCACCACACACCACTAGGACACTCACCACACACTACTAGGACACTCACCACACACCACTAGGACACTCACCACACACTACTTGGACACTCACCTAACACCACTAGGACACTCACCTCACACCACTAGGACACTCACCACACACCACTAGGACACTCACCACTCACCACTAGGACACTCACCACACACCACTAGGACACTCACCTCACACCACTAGGACACTCACCACACACCACTAGGACACTCACCACTCACCACTAGGACACTCACCACACACCACTAGGACACTAACCTCACACCACTAGGACACTCACCTCACACCACTAGGACACTCACCACTAGGACACTCACCACACACCACTAGGACACTCACCTCACACCACTAGGACACTCACCACACACCACTAGGACACTCACCACACACCACTAGGACACTCACCTCACACCACTAGGACACTCACCACACACCACTAGGACACTCACCACACACTACTAGGACACTCACCACACACCACTAGGACACTCACCACTAGGACACTCACCACACACTACTAGGACACTCACCACACACTACTAGGACACTCACCACACACCACTAGGACACTCACCACTAGGACACTCACCACACACCACTAGGACACTCACCACACACCACTAGGACACTCACCACAAACCACTAGGACACTCACCACTAGGACACTCACCTCACACCACTAGGACACTCACCACACACCACTAGGACACTCACCTCACACCACTAGGACACTCACCACACACCACTAGGACACTCACCACACACCACTAGGACACTCACCACACACCACTAGGACACTCACCACACACCACTTGGACACTCACCTCACACCACTAGGACACTCACCACACACCACTAGGACACTCACCGCACACTACTAGGACACTCACCACACACCACTAGGACACTCACCACACACTACTAGGACACTCACCTCACACCACTAGGACACTCACCTCACACTACTAGGACACTCACCACACACTACTAGGACACTCACCACACACCACTAGGACACTCACCACACACCACTAGGACACTCACCACACACCACTAGGACACTCACCTAACACCACTAGGACACTCACACACCACTAGGACACTCACCACACACCACTAGGACACTCACCACTCACCAATAGGACACTCACCACACACCACTAGGACACTCACCACACACCACTTGGACACTCACCTCACACTACTAGGACACTCACCTCACACTACTAGGACACTCACCACACACTACTAGGACACTCACCACACACCACTAGGACACTCACCTCATACTACTAGGACACTCACCTCACACCACTAGGACACTCACCTCACACTACTAGGACACTCACCACACACCACTAGGACACTCACCACACACCACTAGGACACTCACCACACACCACTTGGACACTCACCTCACACTACTAGGACACTCACCTCACACTACTAGGACACTCACCACACACTACTAGGACACTCACCACACACCACTAGGACACTCACCTCACACTTCTAGGACACTCACCTCACACCACTAGGACACTCACCTCACACTACTAGGACACTCATCTCACACCACTAGGACACTCACCTCACACCACTAGGACACTCACCTCACACTACTAGGACACTCACCACACACCACTAAGACACTCACCTCACACCACTAGGGCACTCACCACACACCACTAGGACACTCACCTCACACCACTAGGGCACTCACCTCACACTACGAGGACACTCACCACACACCACTAGGACACTGACCACACACCACTAGGACACTGACCACACACCACTAGGACACTCATCACACACCACTAGGACACTCACCACACACTACTAGGACACTCACCACACACTACTAGGACACTCACCACACACTACTAGGACACTCACCACACACCACTAGGACACTCACCTAACACCACTAGGACACTCACCTCACACCACTAGGACACTCACCACACACCACTAGGACACTCACCACACACCACTAGGACACTCACCACACACCACTAGGACACTCACCACACACCACTAGGACACTCACCACACACCACTAGGACACTCTCGATGTCTTGCTGGCCTTTCACATTGTGAAAATATAAATATGGACTGACGCTTAAGGACCCCAGACTCAACGCCATGAGAGCACGCGCTGTATAACCTTACACTGTGAACTCTCGGGGTGACTGCTGTTATAGTTATCACCCACCACCTTCCTCCTCCCTCACCAAGGAAGAAACACGCCGATGAGCATCAGAATATTACCTATAACGACTGATTTAAAAAATATTTTTATTAAAAGGCGATATTTGGAACAAACTATGTATTACAATCAGTTGTTATAATGGTCTCATGTATGCATTGTTGTTGTGAGGGGGATTGGGGGGGAGGGAGAATCAATTATTATTATGTTCATTTTGTGTCTATGCTTGCTGCATTTGTTCACTGTATTCCTGCTATTTCAGAAATCTCACCTGCTTTGAAAGGGGAAGTGAGTACCGAGTAGTATTCAAGACAGGAAATCACATGATTTGAATGTATCACTGTTAAACATTATGCAATTATCCACTACCTTTTCGAAGACCAGCCCGTTCTCACACCAGGCTGTTTAAAGCAGCGGCTGTCCTCCCCAGAAGCATTCATCAATTTTAACATACTGTGTATTAAAAATTGGTTTGTTCTCATATATACATTAATATTCTTATACATATAAATTGTATGTTTAGTTTAGCTTAGGTTAGGTTAGGTTAGGTGTTTAGGTAGGTTCAAATTCTCTTCACGGCCCTTGTGGATTTGTTTTGTTGGTAATTATTTGTATTTATAAGTTCGTGGATGAAACATTTATAGAATTGGGGTTCGAACAGAGGACTTGAGCGAAGCACTTGTTCCGGAAGTGTTCGGACGTCATCAGTTCTGAGTCGCAGCCCGTCCTCCAAACAAAGATCCAAAAGTGATTCCATGCACCCGCCAAACCCCCTGTTTATGAATGAAAAGTGGTTTACACACGACTCACAACTGCTGACGTTCGAACATATCCGGAACAAGTGCTTCACTGACGAATTTTGTTCGAATCACAATACTATAAATGCTTCACCCACGTACTACAAATACAAATAATCGCCAGCAGAACCTAAACACCTAACCTAACCTATCCTATGCCTATATATGCACAATATGCTAATATATTATAATATTAATTTATACTTGAGAAAATTCCCGTTTTGAATGAACAGCAAGTTAAAATTTATGAATGCGTCTGTGGGGTTGACCGCTGGATGTAATGGACTTGAGTCGAGGACGGGTTGCTGAGTCGTGTGTAAACCGCTTTTCATTCATAAACAGGGGGTTTGACGGCTGGATTAAAGAGCTTGGATCTTCGTATGCAACCCGTCCTCGACTCAAGTCCATAACATCCAGCGGTCGACCCCACAGACGCATTCATAAATTTTAATATGCTGTTCATTCAAAACGGGAATTTTCTCAAGTATAAATTAATATTATAATATATTAGCATATTGTGCATATATAGGCATAGGTTAGGTTAGGTTAGGTGTTTAGGTTCTGTTGGCGATTATTTGTATTTGTAGTACGTGGGTGAAGCATTTATAGCGTTTTGATTCGAACAAAATTCGTCAGTGAAACACTTGTTCCGGATATGTTCGAACGTCAGCAGTTGTGAGTCGTGTGTAAACCGCTTTTCATTCATAAACAGGGGGTTTGGCGGGTGCATGGAAGCACTTTTGGATCTTTGTTTGGAGGACGGGCTGTCGTATGCGAGAACGGGTTGCGAAGACCTCATATTGGCTTGAAGCTTTTCAGTGTCTCCAACGAAGCAGTTTTCATTCTGTTTCTTGCAACCCGTCCTCGACTTAAGTCCATTACATACAGCGGTCGAAACCACAGACATATTCATTAATTTTTCAGCCCGTCCTCCAAACAAAGACCCAAAAGTGATTCCATGCACCCGCCAAACCCCCTGTTTATGAATGAAAAGCGGTTTACACACGACTCACAACTGCTGACGTTCGAACATATCCGGAACAAGTGCTTCACTGACGAATTTTGTTCGAATCACAACGCTATAAATGCTTCACGCACGTACTACAAATACAAATAATCCAGCCCGTCCTCCAAACAAAGATCCAAAAGTGATTCCATGCACCCGCCAAACCCCCTGTTTATGAATGAAAAGCGGTTTACACACGACTCACAACTGCTGACGTTCGAACATATCCGGAACAAGTGCTTCACTGACGAATTTTGTTCGAATCACAACGCTATAAATGCTTCACCCACGTACTACAAATACAAATAATCGCCAACAGAACCTAAACACCTAACCTCACCTATCCTATGCCTATATATACACAATAGTCAAATATATTATAATATTAATTTATACTTGAGAAAATTCCCGTTTTGAATGAACAGCATGTTAAAATTTATGAATGCGTGTATGGGGTTGACCGCTGAATGTAATGGACTTGAGTCGAGGACGGGTTGTAATTTTTACATGCTGTTCATTCAAAACTGAAATTTTCTCAAATATAAATTAATATTATAATATATTAGCATATTGTGCATATATAGACGTAGGTTAGGTTAGGTTACGTGTTTAGGCTCTGTTGGCAATTATTTGTATTTGTAGTACTTGGAAGTGTTCCACGTACTACATTATTTTCATTTATAAACAGGGGGTTTGGTAGGTGCATGGAATCCCTTTTGGGTCTTTGTTTGGAGGATGGACTGGGTTTTTGTATCGTTTGCAAAGGATGTCTCGAAGGTGTGACTTCGAAAAAAAGCTAGATAACGACAGATATCGATAAAGACAGATAACGATCCCAGCCTCCCGAAGGAGAGCTTGGGCGGCACGAACCCCCACGATGAGGACGTCTAAGTCCCTCACCTATGGGTTCCAGACAGAGATCGTCACAGCCCCCTTTCACCCGAGGCCGGCTTCCTTCATGACCCAGCAGAAGGAAGAGTAATAATTATTAATGAATTTTATTATTATAATAATAATAATAATTAATATATTATATTAATTAAATAATATATATTTATATACATATTAAGTAATTGTTGTAATTAATATATATTACTCATCTTTCTGCTTGGTCATGAAGGAAGCCGGCGTCGGGTGAAAGGGGTCTGTGACGATCTCTGTCTGGAACCCGTAGGTGAGGAGACTCGGACGTTCTCCTGATGCTCGTGCAGCCCAAGCTCTCTTTCGGGAGGCTGGGATCGTTCCTATCCTTGCTGGGGTGGTCCGTTTTCGGCCCCAATTATGGTGGTCTACGAGTTTGGAGTCCCTGTGCCTTCTTTTACGAACTTCAAGGAAAGTTGCACTAGGGGCTCCGAAGTTGGAACCCCAAGTGCAGCTCGCTGTTGCCTTCAACCTCGTTCTGACAGTTCCTGTGACGGCGCTGGAACCAATCGTACTGGCGTTTGCCTTTCCATTGGAGACTTTCGGCACCGTGGAGAGGGGGGACCTGCTGCATGGGTGACAGCTTCTCCCCCATATTAACCTTCTTTGGCTTTGCACCCTGGAAAGACCACTCCAGACCGATAACCAGAGCAAAGCTCCATAGTCTCCAGAGACTCATGGATGATACTACTGTTGGATGTTGGCAAGTTTTGTGATTATTTTCCCTAGTCAATCCTTATTGTTAAAACTGAATTTGTTGAGTAGTCCTTCTCGCTTGTTAGTTCTTGTGGACATGTTACGAGTATTGACGATAGTTTGAACTTCAGTGAGTTTGTGGTCTGAGTATGTAGTATCTGAAACTGTTATGTTCCCTCATTATTTCTTCATTGTTCATGAAGATCACATAGATAATATTTTCGTTCCTTGCTGGCTCTGTTATATGTTTATTTGGTGAAAATGCTTTCATGAAATCTAATTAATTCTCTGACCTATGATTGGTTATTTCTTGCTATAATGTTATTGTTTGATATTATTTAATATGCACACTTTAACACTTGAAGAAAATTTATAATTTTTCATATCCATACCTTATCTGTCCAGAACAATATTTTTATCTTTAATGCTAGAAATAATCATCTCCCAAATAATCAAGTACTCCCATATTACCAAAACAGACGATTGTGGTAAATGCTTTTCCCTGTGTAACCTCGCTTCTTATCTTTGCTCTCACCTGCCTTATGCCCTACAGGTGAAACAGACACTGGACGAGATCCTGGAGAAGCTGCCAGAAGAATTTAACATGACCGACATAACCGGGAAGGTAGAGGAGCGGACGCCATACGTGGTAGTGGCCTTCCAGGAGTGTGAGAGGATGAATCTACTCACCCGTATCATCAGGGCAACACTCAAGGAACTCGACCTGGGGTTTAAGGTGATTACCATAGAATACATGGCTCGTTTTCTTATCAAGGGAGGGATAAACTAAGGAAAACCGTTGAGATTGTGTGCGTATATTGATTTAGGGTGATTGCCACAATTGTTGCAACCACTCGGAATGCATCCACATGGGGTCAAAATGGCCTGGATGGCCATAACTCGCTTTCGCGTCATGATCAACAGCAAGGATCATGGAATATAACTTTCCCTAATAAATCATTGAGCGACCTGGCCTCAAATAATTTATTTGAAATAGGTCTAGGGTAAAGTGAACGTCTAAGTAAAATCCACCAATTTACTGGGGCGAACTTATTTACATGACACTGCGTCTTATATACATAAATCTCTTTATTCATATTAACAACCAATAACAGTGAAGTAAATTAACATAAAGCACAAGTCATAGCAGCTAGATGTCTCTTGGCAAAAATCACCTAACAACATTGGTACACTAGTCAACTCAAGACAGGCTGAAAGATTGTGAACATGGTCGATAGTGACGTTACATAACCAGAAGGGGGTATAATGTATCAGCATAAACATTAATAAGGCAGTGAACTATCACTTTGCCTTCAGAAAAACTAGGTACTAACTGGACTGGCAAATGACAAAGTCTAAACTCTTCTCAAATTACTCAAATCCACAATGACTCGAATTATGACAAAGTTAAGAACTCTCTACGAAAGTTAAATTTCACAATGGCTTGATAAATGCAGTCGTTTACTCGTCTTCAAACGTTAGTTACAGTGACTGGAAATTGGGCAGTCAGGAATCTCATAAAGTCCATAAACCATGAAATTTGACTAAGTCCTGAATTTTCTCTTCAGAGGTAAAGTCCACACAGGGAGCAGAATATGCCAATATCACGAAACCGCTCAAATTCTAATCTTAGTCAACTCACTAAAAAGTTATACCAGTTCACACTGCATTCTAGTCTGAACTGGTAGGTTGAGACATAACACTTGCTAACCACTGATGCTAGAGATATGATTTATGGCTCAAAATTTCCAGAAGCCACATATTTGTATGTCGTAAGAGGATTTTTTCTTTATTCATGCAAGAAAAAAGTTATTGCCAAGGAAAAAAATGGGTGGGGGTGGGGGGAGCTACCGACAGTGATATAAATGGCGAAAATCACCTTCTGTCACTGGAGAATTTATAGTTTATCCTTCATATTAATTTAATTCTCCTAATATATATAATGAGTAACATTTCCTCACGACCCTATTTACGTTTGTGAGGAATTACAAAAATTAAAATGGGGTAGTTAATCATGGTACATTGGTGTTTGTTTAACCAGAATCAATCCCAAGAGGCCTAAAAACTGGTTACTAAATGGCCGTTGACTTAACACAAGTTCATCCGCCCTTTAGCATCTTTATGGGTGTCTAGCCACGCTTCCGCTGACTGGTGGTTATGAAAATTGCATTTTGGTGTATATTTTTTCATAAGTTTGTGAGATGTAATCCTTTGATGAATCAGACCGTCTCTTCATTCAAAACCAGCAACCTGTGCTGATGCCTCAGTCTCCAGCTTAACCTGTCTCTCAACAGACAGGTTATGATATGGATGATTGAGCTATAAATGTTTCAATCATCATTGCTCTGTATCGAAATCTGTCAAGTGCCGAATGGCTGGGGGCTGTTGATGATAAGAATTTAATGGCAACATATTTATGTTGGGTTTAATGCCAGCAGATGGAATCACCATACATGAATGTTTTCTCGTTCTCCGGAAGAATGTTCCTCGCCATCACTGTCAACAAATCCACCTTAACAATTTTCATATGTAAGGAAATTTTCCTGATAATCAAATCATTTTGTTCTCAACCAACATTCGTATTTATTCATCAGTGTCACCCAACAAAAAACAACTAAACTAGTTCAACTAAGACTTTTTCTGGGTGTACAAAAAACGTATTTTGTTGCAGTACTAAAAGGTTGTTTCCAGCACAACCTCAAATGACAACTGAGTAATTCATTGAATCACCTCTCATCGACTCATCCCCGAAGGATTCGAACCCAGATAGCCAGGGCTACATACACCTGAGCGTATCCAGTACTTAACCCACTAGACCACACTGCCTGTTCAAAAGGACTGGAAGTTGTAAGACCATTAACACAATCCTCAACAACCATTCGGTGGTCAATTTGGGGGACATATTTCATCGAATCACCTCGGATGTGGGGCCACGTGAGTAACACAAATGCGAACAAGCTTGAATGATCTCCAAGTCAACATGCAACAGAAAACTCCTCATCCATGAAGGACTCGAATCCAGACGGCCAAGGTTTAATGCACCTTAGTGTATCCAGTACTTAACCTGCTAGACCACATTGACTGTTCAAAAGGATTGTAAGTCATAAGACCCTTAATCCAATCCCCCCTTCCGTGGTGCCTCCTTGTCGTGATGAGGGGCTCACATACACCTCCCTGGGACCAGTGTGGGTTGCCTTTGCCCCCCTCTCCTGCCCCCCTCTTTGGGTAGTGTATGTGCTGAAGGGCACCACGTAGGGGCCTTGTGAGCCATCGGACCACCCGCTGGAGGTGTCGCCCGTGAGGGGCCGCCCTGAGTGGATGGTTGGGTGTCCAGGCAGGGGCGATAGGGGGAGTAGGGTATTAGCACCAGTGTGGGAGAATGGCCGATGTAGTAGGACTCCCCTGTTGAAAAGGGGGAACACCGCTGGGGACGACGCGCCTTTTCTGCACTGGCCCGCGCTCGGCCTTCCTGGCTGGCCTGGTAGGTGGTATCCCTTGGTTCCAGGTCCCATTCTTTGGATATTGGTTTGCTGCATGGATAACAACTCGACTTCTCTTACCCAGGCTCATGGGGTGTGCGAACAGGCCCCTAAGTCGGACCGTCCTGGAAGACCGGGATCTGTAACCCCCACTACAGGACCCGGTTTAGGCCCAGACCGGACCGTCTTGGCTCTGCAATAAGTGCTGGAGGTTTGGGCATGGTGCCCTCAAATGCTCTAGTCCTGTCTCTCTCTCTGTCCCTTGTGTGGAGGCGAGGATCACTCTAAGTTGGAGTGCACTTCTCCCCAGGCCCGCTGCCTCAATTGCAGTGAGGCCCACCCTACCTTCTCCCGTGCGTGTATACGTTACAAACTTGAGACGTCCGTCCTCAACTTGAAGCACCAGGACCGTTTGTCTTTTCCTGACGCTCGGCGCCAAGTTCATCGTCTCCCCTCTTTCGCTGGCGTCTCCTACGCTCGCGTGGTGTACTTTTCCTCTCCTTGTCCTTCCCACCTTCCTTAGTCTCGCAACCGTTTCCAAGCCTTAGACCTGGACACGCCCACCACCACCTCCCCTGTTTCTCTCCATTCAGTCCCGGAGGGTCCCCCTCCTGGTTCTCCGTCTAGGGCTCCCCTTCTTTCTACCCAGTCTGGCATGTCTCCTGTGTCTTCTTTCTCCTCTCCCTCTGGTCCTCCTTCCTGTCATTCTCCTCCGTCTCTTGGCTCTCCACGCCGCCTGACTGTGCGGGCCGATGTCCGTTGCTCTCCTGGTGGTCGTGTTCTTCGCTCTTGCTCTCCTCCTCCTACCGAGACGCTGGAGTCTGTTGCCCAGTACATTGCTGCTGGGACGCCTGTCTCTTTGAGTTGGAAGCGGAAACCTGGCTCCTCTCCTTCCTCCTCCCCGGTCGGTAAGAAGGCTTCGCTTTCTTCTTCGCCCCTATCTCTGATTCTATCGTTCCTTTCCCTCCCGCTTCGGTGCTGGAGCCACCTGTTCCTACTGTGGGGGTTTCTTTAGCCCCCGGTTCCATCTCGGTTACTATCCTTGCTGAGGTGCACTCCCCTCTTTCTGCCCCTCTTTCTCCTCCTCCTTCTGCTCCTCCAGTCCCTGCTCGTCCACCTCTGGTCTGTCCTCCCGCTTCTTTCCTCCTTCTTTACTCAGTTTACCCATGCCCCCTAACCCTGACTTCACTGACCCTGATCCTGACCCTGTGCTTCTTTAACGTGCTGTGTTCCTCTTTCACCTTTGTTTCTTCTTTGCTGTCTGTTGTTCTCCTCTCTCTTTTTGCCGATGTCTATTCTTCAATGGAACATCCGTGTATATTACGCCAATTTCTTTGACCTCCAACTTCTAATTTCACAGTTTTCGCCCCTTTGTATCTGTCTCCAGGAGCAGATACTTGGTGCTCGTCCTGGTCACTTCTGTGCCTATTCTTTTCTCTCCCCCCCCCAGCTGTTGCTGGGGCCCATAATTCTTCTGTTCTCTTGATTCGCTCAGCAGTTCCCTTTGTCCTCTTACTTTTCTCCTCGCCTCTCCACTGTTCTGCTGCCCATGTTTTTGTGCATAGATGGTACACGGTTTGTTCTATTTATCTCCCCCCCACTGTCCCACTTTCTCTTCCCGATCTTAAACACCTCCTAGACTCCTTGCCGAAGCCTGTGCTCCTGCTGGGTGATTTCAGTTGTCGTCATGCCCTTTGGGGTGATGTGCTGACAAACACCCGGGATCGCCTCCTACAACCTTTCATCCTCTCTTCTTCCCTGTCCCTTCTTAATTCTGGTGAGCCCACTCATTTGGACTCGTGGACTAAATCCCTTTCCTGTCTCGATCTTTCTCTGTGCTCGTCATCCCTTTCCTTAGATTTCGGGTGGCGGGTCCTTGATGACCTCCATGGCAGTGACCATTTTCCTATCCTTGTTACTTTTTTCTCTTTTCACCCTCCTCTCTCCTTCCCTAGGTGGCAGTTTGTCGAGGCTGACTGGCGCCTCTTTACTCTCCGTGCTACTATTTCCGACCTCTCCGTACTGCCTCTCCCTCGCTCCCTCCTTCTTTTTCATGACACTGTCTATGACGCTGCCCTCCGCTCTATTCCTCGCTCTTCCTCTCGGGGAACGCAGAAGTGCATTTCCTGGTGGAATGTGGACTGTGCTCGGGCTGTCCGCTGTAAGCATGCAGCCTGGAAGTGACATTGCCGCTGGCAGACGGTTCAGTCTTTTCTTTTGTTTCGGAAGGCGAGTGCGGTGGCCCGTAGGATCATTCGTGCGGCTAAACGTACTTGCTGGATGTCTTATGTCTCCACCATTACGTCCGAAACTCCTCTACCAGTGGTCTGGAAGCGTATTCTCAAGATTGCGGGTAAGTTCGTTCCCAATGTCTCACCGGTCCTTCACCTCCATGGTGCTCTTGTGGCGGACCCATTACAGGTCGCGACCGAACTGGGTTCCCATTTTTCACCTGTTAGTTCTAGTTCTGATCTTCCCCAATCCTTCCTTCTTTGTAAACCTATTCTTGAATCTCGTCCTTTAAATTTTTATACTTATCATCGCCTTCCCTATAATGATCCCTTCTCTCTCTCTGAGCTTCAGTCTGCCCTAGCCCTTTGCAGTTCTACAGCGGCGGGCTCCGATGGCATTCATTATGAAATGTTTCGCCATCTCCCTCCGTGCACGTCTCAGTATTTACTGGGTCTGTACAATCGGGTCTGGGAGTCGTCCTCAGTCCCTGAAGATTGGCTCGATGCTGTTGTCCTCCCTGTTCGGAAACCAGGGTCTCTCGGGTCATCCCCCAAGGACTTCCGCCCTATTGCCCTCGCGAGATGTGTCTGCAAGCTCGTTGAACGTATGGTTAACGTTCGTTTGATGTGGTTCTTAGAGCACTATCACCACCTCTCCCCTTCTCAATTTGGTTTTCGCAAGTGCCGCAGCACAGCGGATGTCCTGGTGAACTTGGAGGTCTATATTCGTACTGCTTTTGCTGCGAAGACCTCTGTTGTTGCCGTCCTTTTTGACCTGGAAAAGTCTGACGACACTACCTGGCGGCATCATATTCTGTCTCAACTTCATTCTTTTGGCCTTCGTGGGAATCTCCCTCTCTTCCTCCAGAGTTTCCTCTCTCGTCGTTCCTTTCGTGTGCGGCTTGGTACCACTCTCTCTACCCCTTTTCGGCAGTATGAGGGTGTATCCAAGGGTAGTGTTCTGAGCACTACTATTTTTCTAGATGCCCTCAACGGTCTTCTTTCCTCTCTTCCTTCTGGCGTCTTCTCCGCTCTTTATGTTGATGATCTTACCCTATGCTGCCAGGGTGATGATTCGCATCTCCTTCAACGGCGGCTTCAACTTGCGATTGATGCCGTGTCGTCTTGGGCCATCAATCATAGTTTCAAGTTCTCTGCGTCTAAGACTTGTGCTATGACTTTTACTTGGAAGCATGTGGTTCTTCATCCCTCTTTGTTGCTTTATGGTCATCCTCTTGTGTACAGGGATTCAACTAAGCTTTTGGGGTTAATCTTTGCACTCGTTTGTCTTGTCAGCCCATATTTCTTACCTCCGAGTTGAATGCTCTAAGGCCCTTAACCTCCTTAAGGTTTTGTCCCATACTTCTTGGGGAGCGGATAGGTGCACTCTCCTCCATTTGCACTCCTCTCTCGTCCTGTCTAAACTCGATTATGGTTGCCCTGCATACTCTTCTGCTTCTCCTTCTACTCTTCGCCGTCTTGATGCTTTGCACCATACTGGGTTGCGTCTCAGCTCTGGTGCCTTTCGTTCGACTCCCGCCCTCAGTTTGTATGTTGACACTGGCTTTCTCTCTCTCTCCAGGACCGCCGTGATCGCTACTGTCTTCGCTATCTTGCGCGGTACTTGCAACATCCTTCCTCTCGCCTCTGTCGTGCTTTAACTTTTACTCCTCCTGTAGCTCCAGTACCTCTTCATCGTCTCCCTCTTTCTGTCCGGTTATCTCGCTTACAGGATTCTCTTTCTGTTCATATTTCTAATGTTTTTCCTCGTATTGTTCCTTCCTTGCCTCCGTGGAGAGTCCCCCTTCCCAAGTTTTGTATGTCCTTGACTCATATCACTAAAGCCTTTACCCCTTAGCTTTATAGTGGGGAGCCGGTCAGCCGAGCTGACAGCACACTGGACTTGTGATCCTGTGGTCCTGGGTTCGATCCCAGGCGCCGGCGAGCAAACAATGGGCAGAGGTTCTTTCACCCTATGCCCCTGTTACCTAGCAGTGAAATAGGTACCTGGTGTTAGTCAGTTGTCACGGGCTGCTTCCTGGGGGTGGAGGCCTGGTCGAGGACCGGGCCGCGGGGACACTAAAGCCCCGAAATCAATCTCAAGATAACCTCAAGATAACCCCTCCTACGATTCTGAAACGCTTCTTCCTTGAGCACTTTTCTTCGTACTCCCAATCTATTTCCCTCTTCACCGATGGGTCTAAGTCTGCGGACGGTGTGGGCTACTCTGTTGTTTTTCCTGAATCGCATTTATATGTGTCACTTCCCTTCGGAGGCTAGCGTCTTCACAGCAGAACTTTATGCTATTCTCTATGCTCTCCGTCTCTTGCTTTCTCATTGTCCTTCCTCCTTTGTGGTTGTAGTTGACTCTCGTATTGCCCTCATGACTCTAAGGTTCTTAAAATGGTGTCCATCCGGTGGTCATCGAGATTCAACGTTGGCTGTTTCTGATTTCTAGTAAATTTAAATCAGTAGAGTTTTGCTGGGTTCCCAGCCATATTGGTTTTTCTTTAAATGAGCGTGTGGATGCTGCCGCTAGGGAAGCTATCCGTTCTTGTCCCATCTTGTACCCATACCTTGTAAAGGTATTCCTTATTCCGACTTTTATCCTGTTATTCATTCCTCCATCCTTGCCCGTTGGCAGGGTTCTTGGTCCTCTGTAGTTAGTAACAAGCTTCGTACTCTCAAATATATTGTGTGTCCCCATGTCCTTCCTCCTACCTCTGTAATTGGCGGTGGGAAACTGCTTTGGCAAGGCTGCAGATTGGCCATACTCGCTTAACCCATGGTCACTTAATGGAGCACCGCCCTGCTCCTATTGTCCAAATTACGTTGTCCCTCATACAGTTGTATCTATCCTTGTTGAATGTCCTGACTTCCGGGACGAGCGTGTGTCTTGCTTTCCGACCGTCCCTTGCGGTCACTTGTCCCTCGATAGAATTCTAGGTGAATCGGATACTTTTGATATCACTCGCCTTATGCGTTTTTGTTCTCGTATTGGCATTCTTGGTGATATTTAGCGCCCTCTGATTATTTCGCACTTTGATAGTGCTACATAGCCTTCCCGGTTTGGTGCCTTCTTTTAATAATTACTTTACCTTACCTTAATCAAATCCCCGACAGCACTCGATGATCCTTCAGTGGTGAGGAGTTTTCTGGTGCAAATTGGCTTGGTGACCATTCAAGCTTGTTTGCAGTTGTGTGGCTCACGTTGACCCAACATGTGCAACGTGATTTGATGAAATATCTGGCTCAACAATTTACAACCTAGTGCTGTCTGGGATTGGATTAAGGCTCTTACAACTCCAATACTTACAACACAGATTGCATCAATACATATATATATATATATATATATATATATATATATATATATATATATATATATATATATATATATATATATATATATATATATATATATATATATATATATATATATTATATATATTATTAAATATGACCGAAAAGTAAGATTAATAATTCTAACACGAATTTTCTCAATCTTTCGTACATTACGCTTCACTGTTGGAGGTAAATCAAAAATCACTTCTCCAAAATTTCATTTTTATTTCTAGTCTGACGCGACCACGGCGCGTTTCGTAAAACTTATTACATTTTCAAAGACTTCACAAATACACAACTGATTAGAACTTGCGTTTCCCTGATTTTATATCTACATTTGAGTGAGGTGGGAAGGGTGATGTGGCATTACATTTGAGTGAGGTGGGAAGGATGATGTGGCATTAACACAAGACAGAACACTAGGGATATTAATAGGGTATTAAAAGTATCAACACAAGACAGAACAGAAACAATGGGTATTGAATAGAAGTGTTTGTAGAAAGCCTATTGGTCCATATTTCTTGATGCTTCTATATTGGAGCGGAGTCTTGAGGGGGTAGAATATCGTTGTGCAATAATTGGCTGTTGATTGCTGGTGTTGACTTCTTGATGTGTAGTGCCTCGCAAACGTCAAGCCGCCTGCTATCGCTGTATCTATCGATGATTTCTGTGTTGTTTACTAGGATTTCTCTGGCGATGGTTTGGTTATGGGAAGAGATTATATGTTCCTTAATGGAGCCCTGTTGTTTATGCATCGTTAAACGCCTAGAAAGAGATGTTGTTGTCTTGCCTATATACTGGGTTTTTTGGAGCTTACAGTCCCCAAGTGGGCATTTGAAGGCATAGACGACGTTAGTCTCTTTTAAAGCGTTCTGTTTTGTGTCTGGAGAGTTTCTCATGAGTAGGCTGGCCGTTTTTCTGGTTTTATAGTAAATCGTCAGTTGTATCCTCTGATTTTTGTCTGTAGGGATAACGTTTCTATTAACAATATCTTTTAGGACCCTTTCCTCTGTTTTATGAGCTGTGGAAAAGAAGTTCCTGTAAAATAGTCTAATAGGGGGTATAGGTGTTGTGTTAGTTGTCTCTTCGGAGGTAGCATGGCTTTTCACTTTCCTTCTTATGATGTCTTCGATGAAACCATTGGAGAAGCCGTTATTGACTAGGACCTGCCTTACCCTACAGAGTTCTTCGTCGACTTGCTTCCATTCTGAGCTGTGGCTGAGAGCACGGTCGACGTATGCGTTAACAACACTCCTCTTGTACCTGTCAGGGCAGTCGCTGTTGGCATTTAGGCACATTCCTATGTTTGTTTCCTTTGTGTAGACTGCAGTGTGGAAACCTCCGCCCTTTTCCATGACTGTTACATCTAGAAAAGGCAGCTTCCCATCCTTTTCCGTCTCGTAAGTGAAACGCAGCACGGAACTCTGCTCAAATGTCTCCTTCAGCTCCTGCAGATGTCTGACATCAGGTACCTGTGTAAAAATGTCGTCAACATACCTGCAGTATATGGCCGGTTTCAAGTTCATGTCGACTAAGACTTTTTGCTCGATGGTACCCATGTAGAAGTTTGCAAACAGGACACCTAGGGGAGAACCCATGGCGACCCCATCTACTTGCTTATACATGTGCCCATCCGGGCTCAAGAAGGGTGCCTCTTTAGTACAAGCTTGGAGTAGTTTCCTCAGAATACTTTCTGGCATGTCAAGAGGAGTACAGGCTGGATCACGATACACTCTGTCGGCTATCATTCCGATTGTCTCGTCCACAGGTACGTTGGTAAACAGCGATTCTACGTCCAACGAGGCTCTTATCCCTGTGGCCCGTGCGCCCCGCAGTAAGTCCACAAATTCCTTTGGAGACTTCAGGCTGAAGGCGCAAGGAACATAAGGAGTCAGCAGTTCCAAAGGGTAACGAAGGACACTACAGCCGAATTAAAAGCAAAGGTCAACAAACTGATCGAAACTGTGAACGCCAAGAAATCCGGACTCCACCTGCCAAAGATCATTGGGGAATATAAACCTGGATATGCGTATGGAAATGTCAAGACGCACAAGCCTGGAAACCCACTTCGGCCAATCATTAGCCAGATACCCACACCCACGTACAGACTGGCGAAGCGACTCAACGGCCTGCTGACTCCTTATGTTCCTTGCGCCTTCAGCCTGAAGTCGGATGGGAAGCTGCCTTTTCTAGATGTAACAGTCATGGAAAAGGGCGGAGGTTTCCACACTGCAGTCTACACAAAGGAAACAAACATAGGAATGTGCCTAAATGCCAACAGCGACTGCCCTGACAGGTACAAGAGGAGTGTTGTTAACGCATACGTCGACCGTGCTCTCAGCCACAGCTCAGAATGGAAGCAAGTCGACGAAGAACTCTGTAGGGTAAGGCAGGTCCTAGTCAATAACGGCTTCTCCAATGGTTTCATCGAAGACATCATAAGAAGGAAAGTGAAAAGCCATGCTACCTCCGAAGAGACAACTAACACAACACCTATACCCCCTATTAGACTATTTTACAGGAACTTCTTTTCCACAGCTCATAAAACAGAGGAAAGGGTCCTAAAAGATATTGTTAATAGAAACGTTATCCCTACAGACAAAAATCAGAGGATACAACTGACGATTTACTATAAAACCAGAAAAACGGCCAGCCTACTCATGAGAAACTCTCCAGACACAAAACAGAACGCTTTAAAAGAGACTAACGTCGTCTATGCCTTCAAATGCCCACTTGGGGACTGTAAGCTCCAAAAAACCCAGTATATAGGCAAGACAACAACATCTCTTTCTAGGCGTTTAACGATGCATAAACAACAGGGCTCCATTAAGGAACATATAATCTCTTCCCATAACCAAACCATCGCCAGAGAAATCCTAGTAAACAACACAGAAATCATCGATAGATACAGCGATAGCAGGCGGCTTGACGTTTGCGAGGCACTACACATCAAGAAGTCAACACCAGCAATCAACAGCCAATTATTGCACAACTATATTCTACCCACCTCAAGACTCCGCTCCAATATAGAAGCATCAAGAAATATGGACCAATAGGCTTTCTACAAACACTTCTATTCAATACCCATTGTTTCTGTTCTGTCTTGTGTTGATACTTTTAATACCCTATTAATATCCCCTAGTGTTCTGTCTTGTGTTAATGCCACATCATCCTTCCCACCTCACTCAAATGTAATGCCACATCACCCTTCCCACCTCACTCAAATGTAGATATAAAATCAGGGAAACGCAAGTTCTAATCAGTTGTGTATTTGTGAAGTCTTTGAAAATGTAATAAGTTTTACGAAACGCGCCCGTGTCGCGTCAGACTAGAAATAAAAATGAATTTTGGAGAAGTGATTTTTGATTTACCTCCAACAGTGAAGCGTAATGTACGAAAGATTGAGAAAATTCGTGTTAGAATTATTAATCTTACTTTTTCGGTCATATTTAATAATATATGTCTACAGGAAAGACTGCTACCAAAATATACTAATATATATATATATATATATATATATATATATATATTATATATATATATATATATATATATATATATATATATATTATCATAGACTGTGGGTTGGTTGGTGTTGTCGTCGTTGTTCTTCCTTTGCAGAAAACCCAACCAACAACTCGGTAGAGTGTTTATACCTCCCTAGGAGATCACCGTTGGCGCTTCTGGCTCTTGGAGAGGGGCTCCACGTCACATGTTTAGGGGATGCGGCTCCAACACTCAGCCTCGTTGTCACGTGCACACACCCACTCGAGCCGCTGTGACTCCCCACTCTCTCCTTAGGTGATATGATCTCCTCAATCCCCTTTTGACTTATTAGTATTACCTTTTACCCTGTCCACAGCAGTGGTTCTTGTTTCTTTCTCTCTCTCTCTCTTCTTCTGTACTATTTCATGGGAAGCCTCACTAGGACAAGGGCAAACACCAGCAAATTGGGATACATTTACTGGACAAAGCACATACACAATACATACACATATAATAATAATGAATCCGATACTCTATAATATTACAATCTGGTTGCACTCCAACACAACCAGAACTCTACCATCAGCTTATCAAGTGGTATCCTATCTCCTTGTTCACCACCTGATACTATCAACCTCCTCAAGTTGATCAAGTCTACATACACTGTTGCACCATCAGCAAGAGAATATATATATGTATCTATAAATGTGTACCAAGAAAATCAGCATTTGAATGCAATAACATATCAGTATAAATGTTCATTGATACACTGCAATGATCAATCGATCGCCCAATCAATCCTAGAACGCATACATCTGTAGGTAATCCCGCCTACGACTGTAACTCTAAACTTCAGTATAAAACACTCCTTGACGTAAGAATGCAAACAGTCACTCACCTCTCACTGCGTCTTGCACGCTAATGACAACCAAACACTATCAACTCCCTACAAGTAATCCACCAGAACTTCCCTTCCACCTCTGGAAGTTCACTACCCTAATATCTTTAGGTTCTTCCGGGCTTCACTACCAGGATCCTCTGCAGCTCCTCCAGGCTGCTATCATGAAGTTTTCTTGAGCAACTAAGGTGCTTCACCCTTCTGCTAGGTTCCTCCACAGCTCTCTTGGCTGCTACACCATGAAGTTTCCTCGAGCAACTATGGTGCTTCACCACCTCTACAGAAGCATGTGACACTCCTCTTCACTGCTTCTCCTCCCAGCTCGAGGTCCTCTGCTTCACTACCTTGGAGTCTCATCAATTACCTCATCTAGGCTGGCTTCGAAGTTCTCAGCAACTTCTTCCCCAAAGACAAACCTGCAACCCATCGACACTCCAATAAAAACGTTTCCCATTAACACATAAACAAAAATAACCACACAATATGCTTGCCTCAAACCTCTATCTGTCCTCTACATACAGTGAGAGTGGACTCCCCCGTTTTGGGCGGGTCCATACTCCACCTCGCCTGGCGGCGGTCCTCACTCGCTGGGAGGGTCTTCCTCCGTCAGGAGCCGGGCTCCCTCAGTCGTCTGTCAGAGCTCAGAGGGGACGGACGTCGCTCCGTGTTCCTCCCTCTCCACTCTCTTATTTCAGGCCTTCTGCCTTATTAAAACATGTCTGACTTAAAAATAAACATTGCTACTGTCGCTGGGCACACGACCAACTACAAGCAATCACTATGAACTGGCGTATATCGTGCTTACCACAGATTAACTGGTCGAGGGAGCTTCTCCCTCTGAGGGCGTCTGGTCACGGCGCTTCCACGGCCCACAATAATGCCTCTGGGCGATTTAATAAACACTTCGTCGACCAGGACTTGAGACCACGACGTTCCCAGCTCGGTTCCACAGCTGGCACGTCTACACACTTCTCTTCTCTTCGAGATATATCACTAGGGTTCCCTTCTGGCGGGAGCTCAAACGTAGCGCGGCTTTCCCCTGCGATGTCTGGCACTCAAGTGAGGTCAAGGTCCTCCGGAAACGAGCCTCACGCCTCCAGCAAAATGTCCACATCTCCTAGCCAGTCATTTATCTATTTCCTTACTTACTGCCCATAATCTTAAATTGTTATACATCTCTAAGCAACTATTTTACATATGGGTTATCACCTCAATATTTGCTAAACCTTCTAATCAGGTCAGGTTTGATGAATAACTCTCAAGGAGGGAGACTCGTTTCTCCTGTAGGCTGAGATCATAACACTCCCCTCCCCTTACTTTTGAGAGTTATTCCAGTGGCAAAGCTCGGGAAAATACATCCGCCACCACACTGTCTCGTTCTTCACCCGATATACTCCCTTAGGAGTGTACAATAAGTTCGTTGCTCCTTGCAACATCTGGCTCACAACTCTCCAGAAACATGATCTTCTCATAAACGATTTGACCTCTCTGACACCTCTTGGCCAGGCTGTCCTTCTTGGACGCCTGCACTCCATCGGTCCACTCCACTTATTGTTTCCACCCTCCATTTCCTCGTCTTCTTCTCTTCACGTCCAGAGTCAGACGTCTACTGTCTGTACCTCCTCTGTCGTCTTCACACTTCCATCTACTGCCATTATACTTTCGTCTCCTGTCATCATACTTCACTCTCTCGTCTTCACCGACGATCCTCCCTGTCGTCTCCTCATTTATCCGAGATCTCATCCTGTTTGACTTCCATCGAGTCCTCGGCTTTCCTCTACTCATCCATGCTTGCATCATCATCCTCTTCTCACACCTCACACCTCTCACCTCTATACAACTCCCTTTCTTCTCCTTCAACTCTTCTTCGTTCCCTAAAAGTTTCTTCGAGCACTGTACTACACTCAACAGCACTGACCGTACATGTCGCTTTACCTCTCCTAGAGTGCTCGCAAGCATCTCTCCACACATACTGTCTCTTCTCCTTCCATTTTCTCGGCTATTACTTTTCTTCATTATTTCTCCTCCACGTTGTCTGTGAAACATGTCAACTCCTGACATCTCAAACAACTTAACTCCACTATCCCTATGCCTCTGTGCTCGTGGACAACTTGACGCTCTACTCCCATCCTCAGTCTGTCCACATCTTTCCTCATTCCTACTCAGCGCAGTTGCATTCACCTTCCGACTCTTAATTTCAGCAGTCTGGGCTCTACTCAGGTCAACTCTCTCCACGGTATTCTTCTTCGGCTGGGCCATCTTCACTTTTGACCTCACCGAGACTTTATTTTCCTGGGCTGGACCTTCATCAAACAGCCATGATATATCTACATCGATATCTTCCACCGGTTTAATCGACACTGTCTCATCTTCTCCAGCGTCTTCCTTGTCGGCCACCTCTGTCTTCATCACTACCGAGACAGGGTTTTCAATGGCTTGGCGGTCTCCTGACTCATCTTCTCGGATGTCAGTCAGGTTCACACTTTCAGGTGTCCCACTCGTGCCGTGGCCTTCTGGGCTCTCCTCTGGCACAGTCTCCGCTATGACTCTTGGCAACACCTTTGTCCCGCACAAGTCATTCCCCAGGATCACTTGGACTCCTGGAATAGGTATGTCGGGGCATACTCCCAACATCACCTCTGCCGACACATATTCCGACCTTATCTGGACAGTACAAACGGGCATGTCACTCTCAGACAACAACCCATATACTTTCATTTTACTCCTGCCAGCTAACCGTCGATCATTCCCAATCAGGCTTCTCGCAATCAAGCTCTGATTAGCTCCGGTATCTCTTAAGGGGGCATATCATTCTAAATCGTTATAAATTAAAAGTTGTTCAATTTGCTTATATTTTTTTTTTATGAAATGGTTATAGAAAGGGCTGCAACTGGTCCAAGTTTCACCATCACACCCTAAACAGAAAAGGAGAACAAAAATACACAACGTATTATGCCACGAATGTTCAACATTCTCAAATAATCTCAGGGAACACATGTGTCAACTAAAATGTCTACTATGTGCTGTAGAAGCACAAACTCTTGTAATAATTGTAATATGTATGTGCAATATACCATAATCAATAATCAAGCATGACCATAATCAATATGGTAGAGAAAGAGAGTGGAGTCAGTTTCGCTTGCATTCCTGCATTCACAATGACCGCCTGGTGGGAAAAGGAGCCCAATCGCATGCACAACAGTGCGGAACAGGAAGCGTTGCAAAAGAAGAAAGAACAACAGAAGCAGGAACAACAGAAGCGAGAACAGGAGAGGCGAGAGCAGCAGAAGCGTGAACAACAGAAACGACTACAACAGAAACGACTACAACAGAAACGACTACAACAGAAACGACTACAACAGAAACTGATGCAACAGGAGACAGGACAACAGGATAGCATGACCATAATCAATATGGTAGAGAAAGAGAGTGGAGTCAGTTTCGCTTGCATTCCTGCATTCACAATGACCGCCTGATGGGAAAAGGAGCCCAATCGCATGCACAACAGTGCGGAACAGGAAGCGTTGCAAAAGAAGAAAGAACAACAGGAGCAGGAACAACAGGAGCAGGAACAACAGAAGCGAGAACAGGAGAGGCGAGAGCAGCAGAAGCGTGAACAACAGAAGCGACTGCAACGGAAGCGACTGCAACAGAAACTGATCCAACAGGAGACAGGACAACAGGATAGCATGACCATAATCAATATGGTAGAGAAAGAGAGTGGAGTCAGTTTCGCTTGCATTCCTGCATTCCCATGACCGCCTGGTGGGAAAAGGAGCCCAATCGCATGCACAACAGTGCGGAACAGGAAGCGTTGCAAAAGAAGAAAGAGCAACAGAAGCGAGAAGAGCAGAGGCGAGAACAGCAGGAGCGTGAGCGACAGAAGCGTGAACAACAGAAGCGTGAACAACAGAAGCGTGAACAACAGAAGCGTGAACAACAGAAGCGTGAACAGCAGTGACCGCCTGGTGGGAAAAGGAGCCCAATCGCTCCCGTCCAATCCAAGAACGTGAACGACCACAGCGGAAGCTGAACGCCACAAAATCCAACAAAAATGTGGATCACACTGATGGGCTGTGAAGGTATTTCTGACACAGTACTTTAGTGATAGAGTGGTGGCGCTGCCGCTCTGGGTGGGTGTGGTGGCGCTGCCTCTCTGGGGGGGAGAGGTGGCGCTGCCGCTCTGGGTGGGAGTGGTGGCGCTGCCGCTCTGGGTGGGTGTGGTGGCGCTGCCTCTCTGGGGGGGAGAGGTGGCGCTGCCGCTCTGGGTGGGAGTGGTGGCGCTGCCGCTCTGGGTGGGAGTGGTGGCGCTACCGCTCTGGGTGGGAGTGGTGGCGCTGCCGCTCTGGGTGGGTGTGGTGGCGCTGCCTCTCTGGGGGGGAGAGGTGGCGCTGCCGCTCTGGGTGGGAGTGGTGGCGCTGCCGCTCTGGGTGGGAGTGGTGGCGCTGCCGCTCTGGGTGGGAGTGGTGGCACTGCCTCTCTAGGGGGGAGAGGTGGTGCTGCCGCTCTGGGTGGGAGTGGTGGCACTGCCTCTCTGGGGGAGAGGTGGCGCTGCCGCTCTGGGTAGGAGTGGTGGCGCTGCCGCTCTGGGTGGGTGTGGTGGCGCTGCCTCTCTGGGGGGAAGAGGTGGCGCTGCCGCTCTGGGTGGGAGTGGTGGCGCTGCCGCTCTGGGTGGGTGTGGTGGCGCTGCCTCTCTGGGGGGAGAGGTGGCTGCCGCTCTGGGTGGGAGTGGTGGCGCTGCCGCTCTGGGTGGGTGTGGTGGCGCTGCCTCTCTGGGGGGGAGAGGTGGCGCTGCCGCTCTGGGTGGGAGTGGTGGCGCTGCCGCTCTGGGTGGGTGTGGTGGCGCTGCCTCTCTGGGGGGAAGAGGTGGCGCTGCCGCTCTGGGTGGGAGTGGTGGCGCTGCCGCTCTGGGTGGGTGTGGTGGCGCTGCCTCTCTGGGGGGAGAGGTGGCGCTGCCGCTCTGGGTGGGAGTGGTGGCGCTGCCGCTCTGGGTGGGTGTGGTGGCGCTGCCTCTCTGGGGGGGAGAGGTGGCGCTGCCTCTCTGGGTGGGAGTGGTGGCGCTGCCGCTCTGGGTGGGAGTGGTGGCACTGCCGCTCTGGGGGGAGTGGTGGCGCTGCCGCTCTGGGTGGGAGTGGTGGCGCTGCCACTCTGGGTGGGTGTGGTGGTGCTGCCTCTCTGGGGGGGAGAGGTGGCGCTGCCGCTCTGGGTGGGAGTGGTGGCGCTGCCGCTCTGGGTGGGAGTGGTGGCGCTGCCGCTCTGGGTGGGAGTGGTGGCACTGCCTCTCTAGGGGGGAGAGGTGGCGCTGCCGCTATGGGTGGGAGTGGTGGCACTGCCTCTCTGGGGGGAGAGGTGGCGCTGCCGCTCTGGGTAGGAGTGGTGGCGCTGCCTCTCTGGGGGGAAAAGATGGCGCTGCCGCTCTGGGTGGGAGTGGTGGCGCTGCTGCTTTGGGGGGGAATGGTGGCGCTGCCGCTCTGGGTGGGAGTGGTGGCGCTGCCGCTCTGGGTGGGAGTGGTGGCACTGCCTCTCTGGGGGGAGAGGTGGCGCTGCCGCTCTGGGTGGGAGGGGTGGCGCTGCCTCTCTGGGGGGAGAGGTGGCGCTGCCTCTCTGGGGGGGGGAGTGGTGGCGCTGCCACTCTGGGGGGGGTGGTGGCGCTGCCACTCTGGGGGAGTGGGGGTGCCACCACTCCCCCCAGAGTGACGGCGCACCACTACCCCCCCCCCAAGTGGCGGCACAGTTATGGAGTGACCACGCCGTCACTCCCCCCAGAGTGACAGCACCGCCACTCCTTCCCCCCCCCCAGAGTGGCAGCGCCGCCACACCCCCCAGAGTGGCGGCGCCGCCACTCTCCCCAGAGTGGCGGCGCCGAAACTCCCCCAGAGTGGCGGCGCCGAAACTCCCCCCAGAGTGGCGGCGCCGAAACTCCCCCCAGAGTGGCGGCGCCGAAACTCCCCCAGAGTGGTGGACCCCCCCCCCCCCGTTTCCGACCATGTGAATGGTGGACCCCCCCCGTTTCCGACCATGTGAATGGTGGACCCCCCCCCGTTTCCGACCATGTGAATGGTGGACCCTCCCCCCCGTTTCCGACCATGTGAATGGTGGACCTCCCCCCCGTTTCCGACCATGTGAATGGTGGACCCTCCCCCCCCCCCCGTTTCCAACCATGTGAGTGGTGGACACCCCCCCCCCGTTTCCAACCATGTAATGGTGGAC
>NC_091174.1:31315832-31393332 GCF_040958095.1 Procambarus clarkii
AGGTCGGTGCTTCCTCCTTCATGTCAGGATATTTTCTCCAGGTTTTCTTATTAGTAAAACCAAACCTCTATTTTGTCTTCTGTCTTCATTTCTTATCAGACTTTGTGATAAATGATTGACTTTCCAAGGTTCTGGCACAATAAACTAAGCTACTAACATGTTTAGAACAAAAACACGAAGATACGCATGCATGTAGATATATTAAATAACTACCTATATTGCAGACAATTTGTCTTTGCTTACCTGCTGATATCTGAAAAATATTTAATTTTTTTATGCCTTTCACTACAGATTATAAAAATGCAGTTTTTAAGAGGATTCAAAAAACTTTTAAAAATAGTAGAAGGATATGTACATTTGATTCAACGCTTGACAATGGAAGCCGAACTGCGGTACTGTAGAAACAAACAAATAGTGACCCGTTCAGAGATCAGGAGCCCAACTCTGAGTTTATCTAAGTCGTACACGGAAGAATTCGGTGATTTGTTTGTATAATCTCCATCATTTTCCAGCCTTTTGTCGTCATGAGGGGGCTTAGTGGGCGGCTGTCGGAGTGTGATGCTCTATGGGACAGCATGTCTTCTTTCCATTTGAAGCCTTATGTTCTTGCTGCTGTTTTCACTAATTTCGCTGGTTGCTTTTACCTCTTCCTCATGTTTCATTTTTCTTCCCCACCTCTTCTCCTTTCTGATTGTTCCTTCCTGCCGACTCGGCCGATCCTGAATATTCTTTCCGATATCTTCTGTTTTGACGTCAGGTGATTGGGGAAGCACTTTCTATCACCTGTAGAACTGTGGCACCTGACGTTGAGCGAGGGGACGTTTTTATTGTCAGACTTTGCCTTTGTTGCTGAGCCCGATCTCGACGGAATGACAGTTCTTAAAGTGACAATTGCATGGTCAATCTTAATATTTTGGGTGCATCCACTATGTACCCTTGGGGGTACCTGGCAGAGGTCTGGACGGGTGTCATATCCTTTAATTGTAGCATCATGAGAGGTATGGGGCTTAATCGTGGACGAAATTATATTCATGTTCATTTATGTGCCGATTTCTGACCCTCATTCAATTCGGCTGTATTGAAAGCAAAGGTCAACAAATTGATCGAAGCTGTGAACGCCAAGAAATCCGGACTCCACCTGCCAAAGAATATTGAGAAATACAAACCTGGATACGCATATGGAAATGTCAAGACACACAAGCCTGTAAACCCACTTCGGCCAATCATCAGCCAGATACCCACACCCACGTACAGACTGGCGAAGCGACTCAACGGCTTGCTGACTCCTTATGTCCCTTGCACCTTCAGCCTGAGGTCTCCAAAGGAAATTGTTGACTTACTGCGGGGCACACGGGCCACAGGGATAAGAGCCTCGTTGGACGTAGAATCACTGTTTACCAACGTACCTGTGGATGAAACAATCGGGATGATAGCAGACAGAGTGTATCGTGATCCGGCCTGTACTCCTCTTGACATACCAGAAAACATTCTAAAGAAATTACTCCAAGCTTGTACTAAAGAGGCACCCTTCTTGAGCCCGGATGGGCACATGTGTAAGCAAGTAGATGGGGTCGCCATGGGTTCTCCCTTAGGTGTCCTGTTTGCGAACTTCTACATGGGTACCATCGAGCAAAAGGTCTTAGTCGACATGAAATTGAAACCGGCCATATACTGCAGGTATGTTTATGACATTTTTACACAGGTACCTGATGTCAGACATCTACAGGAGCTGAAGGAGGCATTTGAACAGAATTCTGTGTTGCGTTTCACTTACGAGATGGAGAAGGATGGGAAGCTACCCTTTCTAGATGTAACAGTCATGGAAAGAAGCGGAGGTTTCCACACTGCAGTCTACACTAAGGAAACAAACATAGGAATGTGCCTCAATGCCAACAGTGACTGCCCAGACAGGTACAAGAGGAGAGTCGTTAACGCTTATGTCGACCGTGCTCTCAGCCACAGCTCAGGATGGAAGCAAGTCGATGAAGAACTCTGTAGGGTAAGGCAGGTCCTAGTCAACAACGACTTCTCCAATGGTTTCGTTGAAGACATCATAAGAAGGAAGGTGAAACGCCATGCAACCTCTGAAGAGACAACTAACACAACACCTGTACCCCTATTAGACTATTTTACAGGAACTTCTTTTCCACAGCCCATAAAACGAAGGAAAGGGTCCTGAAAGATATTGTTAATAGAAACGTTATCCCTAGAGACAAAAATCAGAAGATACAATTAACGATCTACTATAAAACCAAGAAAACTGCCAACCTACTCATGAGAAACTCTCCAGACACAAAGCAGAACGCTTTAAAAGAGACCAACGTCGTCTATGCCTTCAAATGCCCACTTGGGGACTGTAAGCCTCAAAAATCTCAACATATAGGCAAGACAACAACATCTCTTTCCAAGTGATTAACGATGCATAAGCAACAGGGCTCCATTAAGGAACATATAATCTCTTCCCACAACCAGACCATCACCAGAGAAGTCTTAACAAAAAACATGGAAATCATCGATAGATACAGCGACAGCAGGCGGCTAGATATCTGCGAGGCACTACACATTAAGAAGTTGACACCAGCAATCAACAGCCAATTAATGCACAACTACATTCTAAAAACTTCAAGACTCCGCACCAATATAGAAGCATCAAGAAATATGGGCCAATAGGCCTTCTGCAGTCTAAAACCCCCTTGTTTCGTGTTCTATCCTGTGTTGAAAGTTTTGTTCACCTCATCCAAAACTGTTGTAACATATCACCTCACGCAAAATACGGGTATAAAATGAAAAATGAAAGCTGTTTAAATCATTGCACAGTAAGAACTCTGTTTAAGTGTTTGCAGGTTATAGTTGTGTGTGTGTAAATAAAAAGTCTTTGAAAATGTAATAAGTTATTACGAAACGCGTTCAAGTGTCACGTCAGACTAGAAATAAAAATGAATTTTGGAGAATTAATTTTTCAGTTACCATCAACAGTGAAAAAGAATATAAGAAACATTGAGAAAATTCGTGTTAGAATTATTAATCTTACTTTTTCGGTCATATTTAATAATATATATATATATATATATATATATATATATATATATATATATATATATATATATATATATATATATATATATATATATATATATATATATATATGTCGTACCTAGTAGCCAGAACTCTCTTCTCAGCCTACTATTCAAGGCCCGATTTGCCTAATAAGCCAAGTTTTCCTGAATTAATATATTTACTATAGTTTTTTTCTTATGAAATGATAAAGCAACCCTTTTCTCTATGTATGAGGTCAATTTTTTTTTATTAGAGTTAAAATTAACGTAGATATATGACCAAACGTAACCAACCCTACCTAACCTAACCTAACCTATATTTATAGGTAAGGTTAGGTTAGGTAGCCAAAAAAAGCTAGGTTAGGTTAGGTTAGGTAGGTTAGGTAGACGAAAAAACATTAATTCATGAAAACTTGGCTTATTAGGCAAATCGGGCCTTGAATAGTAGGCTGAGAAGTGCGTTCTGGCTATTAGGTACGACATATATATATATATATATATATATATATTATATATATATATATATATATATATGTCGTACCTAGTACATAAGAACATAAGAACATAAGAACAAAGGTAACTGCAGAAGGCCTATTGGCCCATACGAGGCAGCTCCTATTCTATAACCACCCAATCCCACTCATATACTTGTCCAACCCGTGCTTGAAACAATCGAGGGACCCCACCTCCACAATGTTACGCGGCAATTGGTTCCACAAATCAACAACCCTGTTACTGAACCAGTATTTACCCAAGTCTTTCCTAAATCTAAACTTATCCAATTTATATCCATTGTTTCGTGTTCTGTCCTGTGTTGATACTTTTAATACCCTATTAATATCCCCCCGGTTATGTCCATTCATCCACTTGTAAACCTCTATCATGTCACCCCTAACTCTTCGCCTTTCCAGTGAATGCAACTTAAGCTTTGTTAATCTTTCTTCATATGAAAGATTTCTAATTTGGGGAATTAACTTAGTCATCCTACGCTGGACACGTTCAAGTGAATTTATATCCATTCTATAATATGGCGACCAAAACTGAACTGCATAATCTAAATGGGGCCTAACTAGAGCAAGATATAGCTTGAGAACCACACCAGGTGTCTTGTTACTAACGCTGCGATTAATAAATCCAAGTGTCCGATTTGCCTTATTACGAACATTTATGCATTGATCCTTTTGTTTTAAATTCTTACTAATCATAACTCCCAGATCCCTTTCGCAATCCGACTTCGCAATCACAACACCATCTAGCTCGTATCTTGTAACTCTATCATCATTACCTAACCTCAGAACTTTACATTTATCAGCATTAAACTGCATCTGCCAATCCTTTGACCATTTCAAAACCCTATCTAGATCAACTTGAAGTGATAGTGAGTCCTCCTCCGAATTAATTTCCCTACCGATTTTCGTATCATCGGCAAATTTGCAAATGTTGCTACTCAAACCTGAATCTAAATCATTTATATATATTATAAACAACAGAGGTCCCAGGACAGAGCCTTGAGGCACTCCACTTACAACATTTTCCCACTCTGACTTGATTCCATTTATACTAACTCTCTGTTTCCTTTGGTATAGCCATGCCCTAATCCAGCTTAATATAGCACCCCCAATACCATGAGACTCTATTTTTTTAATCAGTCTTTCATGTGGCACTGTATCAAAAGCTTTGCTAAAGTCAAGGTATACAACATCGCAATCCTTACCACTATCAACTGCCTCAACAATGCTAGAATAAAAAGATAACAAATTTGTTAAACATGAACGGCCATTTATAAAACCATGTTGCGACTCAATTATTAATTTATGTTTTTCAAGATGAAGACGAATTTTATTTGCTATTATAGATTCGAGTAACTTTCCCACAATAGACGTTAGGCTAATTGGTCGATAGTTAGATACAAGTGATCTATCTCCTTTCTTAAAAACTGGTATCACATTAGCAACTTTCCAAAACTCTGGCACTCTGCCTGACTCTATTGATTTATTAAATATGGTTGACAGTGGGTCACAAAGCTCCTCTTTGCATTCTTTAAGCACCCTAGCAAACACTTCATCCGGCCCTGGGGATTTGTTTGGTTTGAGTTTTACTATTTGTTTAAGAACATCCTCCCTGGTAACTGCTAAACTCGTCAACCTGTCCTCGTCCCCACCCACATAGACTAATAGCCAGAACTCACTTCTCAGCCTACTATTCAAGGCCCGATTTGCCTAATAAGCCAAGTTTTCCTGAATTAATATATTTACTATAATTGTTTTCTTATGAAATGATAAAGCAACCCTTTTCTCTATGTATGAGGTCAATTTTTTTTTATTGGAGTTAAAATTAACGTAGATATATGACCGAACCTAACCAACCCTACCTAACCTAACCTAACCTATATTTATAGGTAAGGTTAGGTTAGGTAGCCAAAAAAAGCTAGGTTAGGTTAGGTTAGGTAGGTTAGGTAGACGAAAAAACATTAATTCATGAAAACTTGGCTTATTAGGCAAATCGGGCCTTGAATAGTAGGCTGAGAAGTGCGTTCTGGCTATTAGGTACGACATATATATGTATATATATACATACATATATATATTATGTTGTACCTAGTAGCCAGAATGTCGTACTCGGCCTGCTATGCAAGGCTCGATTTGCCTAATAAGCCAAGTTTTCCTGAATTAATATATTTTCTCTAATTTTTTTCTTATGAAATGATACAGCTACCCATTTCGTTATGTATGAGGTCAATTTTTTTTATTGGAGTTAAAATTAACGTAGATATATGACCGAACCTAACCAACCCTACCTAATCTAACCTAACCTATCTTTATAGGTTAGGTAGCCGAAAAAGTTAGGTTAGGTTAGGTTAGGTAGGTTAGGTAGTCGAAAAACAATTAATTCATGAAAACTTGGCTTATTAGGCAAATCGGGCCTTGCATAGTAGGCTGAGAAGTGCGTTCTGGCTACTAGGTACGACATATATATATATATATATATATATATATATATATATATATATATATAATATATATATATATATATATATATATTTATTAAATATGACCGAAAAAGTAAGATTAATAATTCTAACACGAATTTTCTCAATCTTTCGTACATTATGCTTCACTGTTGGAGGTAAATCAAAAATCACTTCTCCAAAATTCATTTTTATTTCTAGTCTGACGCGACACGGGCGCGTTTCGTAAAACTTATTACATTTTCAAAGACTTCACAAATACACAACTGATTAGAACTTGCGTTTCCCTGATTTTATATCTACATTTGAGTAGATATATGAAACTCTCATGAGAAACTCTCCAGACACGAAACAGAACGCTTTAAAAGAGACTAACGTCGTCTATGCCTTCAAATGCCCACTTGGGGACTGTAAGCTCCAAAAAACCCAGTATATAGGCAAGACAACAACATCTCTTTCTAGGCGTTTAACGATGCATAAACAACAGGGCTCCATTAAGGAACATATAATCTCTTCCCATAACCAAACCATCGCCAGAGAAATCCTAGTAAACAACACAGAAATCATCGATAGATACAGCGATAGCAGGCGGCTCGACGTTTGCGAGGCACTACACATCAAGAAGTCAACACCAGCAATCAACAGCCAATTATTGCACAACTATATTCTACCCACCTCAAGACTCCGCTCCAATATAGAAGCATCAAGAAATATGGACCAATAGGCTTTCTACAAACACTTCTATTCAATATCCATTGTTTCGTGTTCTGTCTTGTGTTGATACTTTTAATACCCTATTAATATCCTCTAATGCCACATCATCCTTCCCACCTTACTCAAATGTAATGCCACATCACCCTTCCCACCTCACTCAAATGTAGATATAAAATCAGGGAAACGCAAGTTCTAATCAGTTGTGTATTTGTGAAGTCTTTGAAAATGTAATAAGTTTTACGAAACGCGCCCGTGTCGCGTCAGACTAGAAATAAAAATGAATTTTGGAGAAGTGATTTTTGATTTACCTCCAACAGTGAAGCATAATGTACGAAAGATTGAGAAAATTCGTGTTAGAATTATTAATCTTACTTTTTCGGTCATATTTAATAAAATATGTCTACAGGAAAGACTGCTACCAAAATATACTAATATATATATATATATATATATGCGAACAAGCCCGAATGGTCCCCAGGACATATGCAACTGAAAACTCACACCCCAGAAGTGACTCGAACCCATACTCCCAGAAGCAACGCAACTGGTATGTACAAGACGCCTTAATCCACTTGACCATCACGACCGGACAAAATGAGGTGATAGCCGAGGCTATATGAACCACCCCACCGCCGGCACTCGGATAGTTATCTTGGGCATAGCATTTTACCAAATCACCTCATTCTTTGGGGCACACGTGAGGAACACAAATGCGAACAAGCCTGAATGGTCCCCAGGACATATGCAACTGAAAACTCACACCCCAGAAGTGACTCGAACCCATACTCCCAGAAGTAACGCAACTGGTATGTACAAGACGCCTTAATCCACTTGACCATCACGACCGGACAAAATGAGGTGATAGCCGAGGCTATATGAACCACCCCACCGCCGGCACTCGGATAGTTATCTTGGGCATAGCATTTTACCAAATCACCTCATTCTTTGGGGCACACGTGAGGAACACAAATGCGAACAAGCCTGAATGCCCCAAAGAATGAGGTGATTTGGTAAAATGCTATGCCCAAGATAACTATCCGAGTGCCGGCGGTGGGGTGGTTCATATAGCCTCGGCTATCACCTCATTTTGTCCGGTCGTGATGGTCAAGTGGATTAAGGCGTCTTGTACCTACCAGTTGCTTGGCTTCTGGGAGTATGGGTTCGAGTCACTTCTGGGGTGTGAGTTTTCAGTTGCATATTGTCCTGGGGACCATTCAGGCTTGTTCGCATATATATATATATATATATATATATATATATATATATATATATATATATATATATATATATATATATATATATATAATATATACATATACTACCTGGAAATAGTCAATCCCTTTGTGATAATAGGTAATACAAAACATACTTCTCCCGTTCATATTAATAGTAGCCTATGGGCTACTTACTGCCTAGTCTTTGAGTGGTGTATCATTCAAATATAATCATGTGATGTATCCGTGGATCCGTCTCTTCGAGGCTTGTTCAAAATTATTCACAGTATCCTACTCCACGTAATGATAAATCCAGTTCCACTAAAATAAATGTTTGTGTTGGGAATTTTCATAACAGTACCTCATCTGTAATCACAGAAAAGGTCTTCTGCACGCTCGCCACCAGAGCAGGCGGTCAACTTCCACACCGTGTGATAGTTGGCAAGGTGCATTACCTAGGAGGTCAGCCCCCACTCTCATCCTTTACATTCACGGAAAAGACGGAAGGCCTCCTAATGTTATGTGTATTGTCGGGTAGAACAAGCTTGACTCCACAAGATATCCACTGCCACTGCTACCCATTGAAGGGGTGGATACAATGGGCCACAGACGATTGTAAGTCAAGACTACCCCACTCGACGGCCACGCATTCATACAGGAGCGACCTCCTCAGGATCCCCAAAGACATCGCAGGCTTAGACCAATTTACATGAACCAGGAAGGAAAGGATCTTATACTATACTTCGAGAGCGAGACGAACCTTGAACGACTAACAGACCACGACGCCGGCATTTTTGACGCGAAACTCCGTACCCACTTCCCATACCCATTCCAAGCCGCAAGAAGTCTTCATCAGCGAGACAAGCAAATGGGTCACAGTCATGGGCGTGGATGGTATCGCCAATAGCATGCGAGAAGAAAACTAAAGCATTCTCTGATTCCCTCCTTGAAGGTGCCGACGGCAAGTGCCTAACCATGAAGATCACCTTCACCAACTAGGCCGCAGCTACCCAATCCACCATGCAAGGATTCAGTTGCTTTGGCATCAAGATCCCACCCTACCGTGTGAAGGAACGCTTCTACGAAATACAACAAAGTTTCAAGTGCTACAAGTGCTCACACCCCACCAACAAGTGCCAGCATCGAGTCCAGAAATGCAGTCTCTGCGACAAGGACCACCACTACACAATCTGCAGGTCAGACACTATGCTGCCTGCTCTGCAAAGGAACCCACCCTGCGACTTCCTTCACTGCCCCCGCAGACAAGAATTCATCCAGAAACTGGCTAAACTCAAGCAAGCCGAACCCTCCACTACCTCCACCGGCGCATCTGACACTGCATCCATCACCTCAGCTCCCATCGACTAACCAGAAGACTTCCCAGTTCTACCAAACAGGGGTTCCACCCACCAGACAACCCGGCCTTCCCATTGAGAACCAAGTACCAATCAGCACCCTCTCAGCCTCTCGCCTCACGCAACGTCATTATACCTGTTCTGTTTCGCCTAGCGAATCTGGAACTTGGAGACTCATCTGTCTGACGACGTCTGGGAACTCCTGCACCATGTGCCAGTAGCTCAACTGTTCTCGAACTGCCTGGATCTCCATCACTGGTCAATTTACCTGTGACGCTATATACAATTATTTTGTTACTCAGTCTACCTAACAGGGGTGCCTTCCAGCTACACGCCCTGGTAATTAGCTCTGGGCCCCACCTCACTTGCCGACCCTAATGTTTAGGGACCTCACTATTAGTCTTTCACTCTCTCACATGACTTCAGTGACCCTCACAATGCGCCGGAGCTACAACTCTCGGCCCCTCTTGGTAAAACTTCAAAGTACCACATCAAGGGCTGGTTCCTCCCAACCACTCGGTTGGGAGACTCGGGGCTGGTCCCTTCATGTGCACAAGTAAGGTGCCTCTATGCCCCTTGTGTGGAGCCTCGGGTCATTCTAAGACGAAGTGCTCGTCTTTCCAAGTTCACTGCATTAATTGCAGTGACGCCATTCCTGCCTTCTCCCACGCGTGTGTGCATTACAAATTTGAGGAAGTCATCCTTAATTTGAAACATCGCGATCGTTTATCTTTTTTCCGAGACGCCAGGTTTGCTGTCTTTCCTCTTTCTCAGGCATATCTTATGCTCGTTTATGGCGTTCCACTCCTCCTCGCCCTCTACCACTTTAAAAGTTCTGCAACTGTTTCCAGGCTTTGAACCCCGACACCTCCACCACCTCCCCATCTTCTATTCCTTTGCCTTCTAGGCCAGTGGGTCTTCCTCATGGTTCTCCACCTGGTGCTTCCTTCCTTCCCAGTCTTCCCTGTCTCCTGTGCCTTCTTCCCCTTATCGCCCTAATCCTTCTTTTAGAACTCCCCTCTGTCTTTTGGCTCTCCACAATGCATTTCCGTCTAGGGCGTTGTACATCCTCCTCCTGGAAATCTTCATGTTGACAGCTTCCATTCTCCCTCTCCTGTTGATTGTTGCCCAGTACATTGCTGCTGGTACGCTAGTCTCTCTAAGTCAGAAACCTTTACCTGGCTCCTCTACTTCTTCCTCACTGGCGGGTAAGAGGGCATCGCTATATTCCTCGCCTTTCGCTTCCGACTATATCCTTGCAACCCTCCCATTTCACTGACAGTCGCCTGACCCAGCTATAGAGGTTCCCATGGTCCTTCATTCTCTCTCTCGGATGCTGCCCTTGATCACGTGCACTCCCTTGATTCTGTCCTTCCTCCCTCCGATTTCCTTGACCGCCCCTCTCTCATTCCGGATTGTGTCAGTCCGCCTCTGGCCCATGCTCCCGCTCCCTTAACTTCATCATCTTTGCTAGATTTATCTTTGCCCCATAACCACGATTTCTCTGACCCTGATCTTGATCTTATTTAGTATACTGTGTTCTTCTTTGCCTTGGTTTCTCCCTTGTTATCTCTGTTTCTGTTATCTGTATTTTTTGAGAATGTCTGTTCGTTAATGGAATATTCATTGTTTTATGCCAGCTTCTATGAACTCCAACTTCTGATCATACAGTTTTCACCGCTTTGTGTCTGTCTCTAGGAGCCGATGCTTAGCATCCATCCTGGTCACTTCCGCAGTTATTCCTTTCTCTTTCCCACTACAACTTTTGTGGGGCTCATAACTCTACTGGTCTCTTGATCCGTAATGATATTCCCTTCGTCCCCCTACTTTTTCAGTCGCACATTCAGTGTTCTGCGGCCCGTATCTTTGTGAGTAAATGGTACACAATCGGTTCCATTTATGTCCCCAAAAATCTCATGCTCTCTCTTCCTGATCTTAAACACCTGTTGGACTAATTACCGGTGCCTATGCTCCTTTTGGGTGATTTTAACTGTCTACATAACCTCTAAGGCATGCTGACAGTTAAACTCTTGCCGTCTCCTAAATTCTGAGCGTTAAAATCATGCCATCTCTTCTGAATTCTGGTGAACCCACTCATGTTGACTCATGCACTCGCACCCTTTCCTGTCTTGATGTTTCTTTCTGCTCATCTTCTCTTTATTTTGATTTCACGTGGCGGGTTTATGATGACTTCCATCACAGTGACCATTTTCCCATCCTTTTCACCTCCTCTTTTCACCTTCCCCACTCCTTCCCTAGGTCGCAGTTTGCCAATGCTGACAGGAATTTATTTGCCCTACACACTACTCTTTCCGACCTCTCTGATTTGGCTCTTTCCCGAGCCCGCCTCCTTTTTCATGAAACCATCTTCTATGTTGCTCTCTGCTCTGTTCCTCGCTCTACCTCCAGGGCACACTCAAGTGCGTTCCCTTGTGGAATGCAGACTGTGCTCGGGTTGTCCGCTGCAAGCGTGCAGCCTGAAGAAACACCGACACCTACGGACGGCTGATTCTTTTATTTTGTTTCGGAAGGTAAGTGCGGTAGCCGTAGAGCCATCTATACCGCTAAAGCGTGAAAGGTGGAAATCTTATGTCTCCACCAGGGAGCCGGTCGGCCGAGCGGACAGCACGCTGGACTTGTGATCCTGTGGTCCTGGGTTCGATCCCAGGCGCCGGCGAGAAACAATGGGCAGAGTTTCTTTCACCCTATGCCCCTGTTACCTAGCAGTTAAAATAGGTACCTGAAATTAGTCAGCTGTCACGAGCTGCTTCCTGGGGGTGGAGGCCTGTTCGAGGACCGGGCCGCGGGGACACTAAAAAGCCCCGAAATCATCTCAAGATCATTACGATTGACACTCGTCTCCCTCAGAGCTGGAAGAAAATCCGTAAGATAGTAAGTGAGTTTGTGCCAGATGTCTCACCAGTTCCTTCATCTCCATGGTTCTATTGTGGCAGATCCGGTGTGGTCGCATCCGAACTGAGTTCACACTTTTCGCTGTTAGCCCCGGTTCACATCTTTCTCCCTCTTTCCTTTCTCGTAAGTCCCTATTTGAATCTCCCTTATATTGAATCATTGTCCCTTATATTTTAGCCCACATCTCCAGCTTCCCTCTAATGCCCCTTTCTCTCTCACGGAACTCCAGTCTGCTCTGGCCCTCTGTGGTTCTACGCCAGTGGGCCGTAGAACCTACATAATGACATTCATTATGAGGTGCTTCACCATTTCCCTCCAATGCACCTTTCAGCATTAATTGAATTTTTATACCCTAATCTGGAAGTCGTCGTCAGTCCCCGAGAATTGACTTGAGGCGGTTGTTCTTCCTATTTGAAAACCGGGTTCTCTAAGGATATCCCATAAGGACTTCCGTCCTATTGTCCTAGCTAGTTGCGTCTGCAATCTTTTTGGATGCAGGGTCAATGTCCATCTGATGTGGTTCTTGGAACGCTATCACCACCTCTCCTCTTCTGATTTTGGTTTTCGCAAGTGTCCCAGCACAACTGATGTCTTAGTGAACTTGGTGGATTCGTACTGCCTTTGCTGCGATGACCTCCGTTGTTGCTGTCCTTTTTGACCTAGAAAAGACGTATGACACCACCTGGAGATACCATATTCTCTTCCAAATCCATTCTTTTGGCCTACATGGCATTCTCCCTCTCTTCCTCCAGAGCTTTTTCTCTAGTCGTTCCTTTAGAATAAAGCTTGGTACCACCCTCTCTCTTTGCCTCTATTCGGCAATACGACGGTATACAACAAGATAGTGTTCTGAACACTACTCTATTTTTTCCTAGTTACCCAATGGTCTTCTTTCTTAGCTTCACATTGGATTTTCTCAACTCTCTATGTTGACGATCTTACCCTCTGCTGCCAAAGTGATGACTTGCCTCCTCCTCCAACGGCGGCATTAATTTGCGATTGATGCCGTGTCGTCTTGGGCCACCAATCTTGACTTAAAGTTCTCTACATCTAAGACTTGTGTTATGACTCTTACTCAGAAGCAGGTCGTTCTTCGTCCCTTTTTGTCGCTCTTTGGTAAGCCCCTTTTGTATGAATATTCTACTAAAACGTTTGGGGGTTAATCACTGACACCCTCATGTCTTGGATATTATATATATATATATATATATATATATATATATATATATATATATATATATATATATATATATATATATATATATATATTATATATATATATATATATATATATATATATATTAGTATATTTTGGGTAGCAGTCTTTCCTGTAGACATATATTATTAAATATGACCGAAAAAGTAAGATTAATAATTCTAACACGAATTTTCTCAATCTTTCGTACATTACGCTTCACTGTTGGAGGTAAATCAAAATCAATTCTCCAAAATTCATTTTTATTTCTAGTCTGACGCGACACGGGCGCGTTTCGTAAACTTATTACATTTTCAAAAACTTTAGTTCACAAATACACAACTGAATAGAACTTACGTATCTCCGATTTTATATCTACATTTGAGTGAGGTGGAAGGGGTGATGTGGCATTAACACAAGACAGAACAAAATGTGGTATTAATAGGGTATTAATTTCATCAACACAAGACAGAACAAGGGTATTAATAGGGTATTAATTTCATCAACACAAGACAGAACACGAAACAATGGATATTGAATAGAAGTGTTTGTAGAAAGCCTATTGGTCCATATTTCTTGATGCTTCTATATTGGAGCGGAGTCTTGAGGTGGGTAGAATATAGTTGTGCAATAATTGGCTGTTGATTGCTGGTGTTGACTTCTTGATGTGTAGTGCCTCGCAAACGTCAAGCCGCCTGCTATCGCTGTATCTATCGATGATTTCTGTGTTGTTTACTAGGATTTCTCTGGCGATGGTTTGGTTGTGGGAAGAGATTATATGTTCCTTAATGGAGCCCTGTTGCTTATGCATCGTTAAACGCCTAGAAAGAGATGTTGTTGTCTTGCCTATATACTGGGTTTTTTGGAGCTTACAGTCCCCAAGTGGGCATTTGAAGGCATAGACGACGTTAGTCTCTTTTAAAGCGTTCTGTTTTGTGTCTGGAGAGTTTCTCATGAGTAGGCTGGCCGTTTTTCTGTTTTTATAGTAAATCGTCAGTTGTATCCTCTGATTTTTGTCTGTAGGGATAACGTTTCTATTAACAATATCTTTCAGGACCCTTTCCTCCGTTTTATGAGCTGTGGAAAGAAGTTCCTGTAAAATAGTCTAATAGGGGGTATAGGTGTTGTGTTAGTTGTCTCTTCAGAGGTTGCATGGCTTTTCACTTTCCTTCTTATGATGTCTTCGACGAAACCATTGGAGAAGCCGTTATTGACTAGGACCTGCCTTACCCTACAGAGTTCTTCGTCGACTTGCTTCCATTCTGAGCTGTGGCTGAGAGCACGGTCGACATATGCGTTAACAACACTCCTCTTGTACCTGTCTGGGCAGTCGCTGTTGGCATTTAGGCACATTCCTATGTTTGTTTCCTTAGTGTAGACTGCAGTGTGGAAACCTCCGCCCTTTTCCATGACTGTTACATCTAGAAAGGGCAGCTTCCCATCCTTTTCCATCTCGTAAGTGAAACGCAGCACGGAACTCTGCTCAAATGCCTCCTTCAGCTCCTGCAGATGTCTGACATCAGGTACCTGTGTAAAAATGTCGTCAACATACCTGCAGTATATGGCCGGTTTCAAGTTCATGTCGACTAAGACTTTTTGCTCGATGGTACCCATGTAGAAGTTTGCAAACAGGACACCTAGGGGAGAACCCATGGCGACCCCATCTACTTGCTTATATGGGCATATATGTGCCCTTGGATGGGCACATGTATAAGCAAGTAGATGGGGTCGCCATGGGTTCTCCCCTAGGTGTCCTGTTTGCAAACTTCTACATGGGTACCATCGATCAAAAAGTCTTAGTCGACATGAACTTGAAACCGGCCATATACTGCAGGTATGTTGACGACATTTTTACACAGGTACCTGATGTCAGACATCTGCAGGAGCTGAAGGAGGCATTTGAGCAGAGTTCCGTGCTGCGTTTCACTTACGAGATGGAAAAGGATGGGAAGCTGCCCTTTCTAGATGTAACAGTCATGGAAAAGGGCGGAGGTTTCCACACTGCAGTCTACACTAAGGAAACAAACATAGGAATGTGCCTAAATGCCAACAGCGACTGCCCAGACAGGTACAAGAGGAGTGTTGTTAACGCATATGTCGACCGTGCTCTCAGCCACAGCTCAGAATGGATTAGGAAGCATAACCAAGCAAATATTGCGACAGCCAGAAAAATGATAGGATGTATTACGAGAACTTTCAAATCCAGGGATCCAATCACAATGGTTGTACTCTTCAAGTCACTTGTGTTGTCCCGTGTTGAATACTGCTCAGTGCTCACTTTCCCCTTCAGAGCAGGAGAGATTGCTGAAATAGAGGGAATACAGAGAACATATACGGCACGCATAGACACGATAACGCACCTAAATTATTGGGATCGTCTCAAAACCCTCCAAATGTACTCACTAGAAAGAAGACGAGAGAGATATCAAATATTATACACCTGGAACATACTGGAGGGCCAAGTACCAAATCTACATAGTAAAATAACAACGTACTGGAGTGGAAGAAAATGGAAGATACTGGATATGGAAGAAAATGCAGAATAGTACCAGTGAAGAACAGTAGGGGTGCTATAGGCACAATCAGAGAACACTGTATAAACATCAGAGGTCCACGGTTGTTCAACACCCTCCCAGCAAGCTTAAGAAATATTGTCGGAACCACCGTGGACATCATCAAGAGGAACTAGATTTATTTCTCCAAGGAGTGCCGGACCAACCGGGCTGTGGTGGGTATGTGGGTCTGCGGGCCGCTCCAAGCAACAGCCTAGTGGACCAAACTCTCATAAGTCAAGCCTGGCCTCGGGCCGGGCTTGGGGAGTAGAAGAACTCCCAGAACCCCATCAACCAGGTATCAACCAGGCTACTCCATTGTATTTCCTGACCACACCTTTATGTGTCGCTTTTCCCCGGAGACTAGCATCTTCACGGCCGAACTTTATGCGATTTTGAATGTTTTTCATCAACTGCTTTCTCGCTGTCAATCTTCTTTTGTCGTTGACCCTTGCAATGCCCTCATGGCTCTAAGAGTTATTTAATCCAGTCCATCCTGTGGTAGTCGAAATTCAACATTTGCTCTTTCTTATCTCCAGCAGATTTAAGAAAGTAGAGTTTTGCTGGGTTCTCAGCCATATTGGTGTTTCCTTAAATGAGCGTGCGAATGCTGCCACTACGGAGGCTATCCGCACTTGTCCTATTTCCAACAAAGGTGTTCATTATTTCGACTTCTGCCCAGTTATTCATTTCTCAAACCATGCCCATTGGCAGGGGCAGGGTCGTTGGTCTTCTGTTACTGGTAACAAGCTGTGTGCTCTTAAGAGTAGTGTGTGCCCCCATGGCCTTCCTCCTACCACCGTAACCGGCGGTGGAAAACGGCTCTATCGAGGTTATGTATTGGCCATCCATACCCGTTTAATTTCTCTCTCACTGTCACTGTCATTGTCATTTTCACTGGCATTTTTTTCTTTATATAACTTCATTCGTTTTGTGGCACTGCTCTGGGTACCTTTACGCTTTGTGGGAAAGTTGGGAGTTGCCAAAACATCAAGAGAGGTGCTGGGTCCTGCAACATCAAGAGAGGTGCTGGGTCCTGCAACATCAAGAGAGGTGCTGGGCCCTGCAACATCAAGAGAGGTGCTGGGTCCTGCAACATCAAGAGAGGTGCTGGGCCCTGCAACATCAAGAGAGGTGCTGGGCCCTGCAACATCAAGAGAGGTGCTGGGTCCTGCAACATCAAGAGAGGTGCTGGGTCCTGCAACATCAAGAGAGGTGCTGGGTCCTGCAACATCAAGAGAGGTGCTGGGCCCTGCAACATCAAGAGCGAGAACGTCTGGAGCGGCAGGGGAAAGATCTTTAGTGGTTGCTCCAAGATCTGGAGCGGCAGGGGATGTGGCTGGGTGGCAGTGTGAGGTGGTGAGGCGGGCTGGTGTGTGTTGATTTATTCAGCGTAGTTCCATTGTTGCAGGTTTTGTCTTGCTCCAGCAGTTTCTGAACTCTGTTCTTATTTGTTTTGCTTTTGGTTTTAGCAAACGCCTTAGAGTGCTACACTACAACATGGTCTAAAGCATTATAACCTTGGATCCCAATTAATACTTTAGGAGTCCTGAGGCTTCCAACTGAAGACCAATCAGGGTTTCATGCATTGCTCCCCGTGCTCTGTGGAGTTGGAGAAGCATTGGAGGTAGGACTTGTGGACTATAAACGAGGATGCATGAGGGGGGGGGGGGCATTGCATGAAAACCTGATTGGGGTTCAGTTGGAAGCCTCAGGACCCCCTAGAAGACTCAGTGGAATCCCAGGTTGCATTGCTTTTGACCATGTCATTGTGTAGTGGTCAAGAGTGTTTGATTGGGGGGTATAAAAGGTGTGCGGGCTCGAATCCTCTTCATGGCTCTTACTGATTTTCTCATTGATACTTCACGTCAATGTGATTTCACTGTGAATCACATATGATGTTCAATATGTACCATATGTACTGTACAAACAGCAGCATCACATTTGATGTTCAATATGTACCACAAGTACTGTACAGACAGCATGACATATGTCGTTCAATATGTACCACTAGTACTGAACAGACAACATCACAAATGATATTCAATATGTACCACATGTACTGTACTAACAGCATCACATATGATGTTCAATATGTACCACATGTACCGTAATGTCATCAAATATAATGCCTAGTAACAACCCATAAATTGTCCATTCAACATCACATGCATTATCCAATAATCACCACATGTATTGTCCAGTCGGCACCATATATTGTCCAGGCAACAACACATATAATCTACACTAAATACTATACATATATTCAAGTAAATACCACACATAATGTTCTGTCATCACCACATATAATATCCAGTCAGCACAATACATAATATCCAGTCAGCACAACATTAATGCCAAGTCAGCACAAAATAATAAGTCCAGTCAGCACAACACATAATGTCCAGTCAGCACATCATATAATGTCCAATCAGCAAAACACATAACGTTCAATCAGTACATAAAATATAATTTCCAGTCAGCAGAGCACAATTAGTCCTGTCAGTACATCATATAATGCCCAGTCAACACAACATATAATGTCAAGTCAGCACAATAAAAAATATCTCTTCAGTACATCATATAATATGCAGTCAGAACAACCTATAATGTCCAGTCAGCACAACCTATAATATCCAGTCAGCACAACATATAATGTCCAGTCAGGACAACACATTATGTCTGGAGCCGGTCGGCCGAGCGGACAACACGCTGGACTTGTGATCCTGTGGTCCCGGGTTCGATCCCGGGCGCCGGCGAGAAACAATGGGCAGAGTTTCTTTCATCCTATGCTCCTGTTACCTAGCAGTAAAATAGGTACCTGGGTGTTAGTCAGCTGTAACGGGCTGCTTCCTGGGGGTGGAGGCCTGGTCGAGGACCGGGCCGCGGGGACACTAAAGCCCCGAAATCATCTCAAGATAACCTCAAGAAGATAGTCAGCACAACATGTAATGCCCAATCAGCACAATATATATTGTCCAGTCAGCACACCACATAATGTCACCACATATAATGTCAAGTCGACACAAAATATAATGTTCAGTCATCAAAACACATAATGCCCAGTCAGCACAACACATAATGTCCAGTCAGGACAACACATATTGTCCACTCAGAACAACCCATACTGACCAGTCAGCACAACATATAATGTCCAGTCAGCACAACATATAATGTCCAGTCAGGACAACATATAGCCTCCAGTTAGCACAACATTTAATGTCCAGTCCACACCAACACAATGTCCAGTCAGTACATCGCATAATGTCAAAGTCAGCACAATATATAATGACCAGTCAACACAACACACAACGTCCAGTACATGATATAATGTTCAGTCAGCACAAAATATAATGTCCAATCAGCACACAATATAATGTCCAGTCAGCAGAACATATAATGACCAGTCAGCACGACATATAACGTCATCACCACAACATAAAATGTCCAGTCAGCACAACCTATAATGTACAATCAGCACAACCTATAATGTACAATCAGTAAAACACATATTTGCCAGTCAGCACAACCTTTAATGTCCATTCAGCACAACCTTTAATGTCCAGTCAGCACAACATTTAATGTCCAGTCCACACCAACATAATGTCCAGTCAGTTCATCACATAATGTCCAGTCAGTACGTCATATAATGACAAGTCAGCGCAACTTAAAATGTCCAGCCAGGACAAAACACAATGTCAAATCAGCACAACACCTAATGTCCAGTCAGCACAACACGTAATGTTCAGACAGCACCTCACATAATGTCCAGTCAGCACAATATATAATGTCCAGTCAGTATAACCTATAATGTCCAGTCAGCACAATATATAATGTCCTGTAAGCAAAACATATAATGTCCAATCAGCACAACATATAAGGAACAATCAGAACAACATGAAATGTAACTTTAGCAAAACACATAATATCCAGTCACCTAAACATATATTGACCAGTCAGCACAAAATATAATATCCAGTCAGCATAAGATATAATTTCCAGTCAACACATCCTATATCGTCCACTCAGCACAACCTATAACGTTCAGTCAGCACAACATATATTGTCCACTCAGAAAAAACCATAATGTCCAGTCAGCAAAACATATTAAATCCAGTCAGCACAACATGTATTTTCTAATCAGTACACACTTAATGTTCAGTCAGTACATCATATAAATTCCAGTCAGCACAACATACAATATTCAGTCAGCACAACATTATATGACCAGTTAGCACAACGTATAATGTTACATCAGCCCAACATTAAATGCCCAGTCAAGACAACACATAATGTCCAGTCACCACAACACATAATGTACAGTCATCACAACACATAATGTCTAGTCAGCACAACACATAATTTCCAGTCAGCACCACATATATTGTCAAGTCAGCACAAAATATAATGTTTAGTCATCACAACACATAATGTCCAGTCAGCACAACACATAATGTCCAGTCAGCACAACACAAAGTCTAGCCAACATAACATATAATGTCCAGTCGGGACAACATATAATGTCCAGTCAAGACAATATATAAAGTCCAGTCAGCACAACTCATAATGTCCAGATAGCAAACTCATAATGTCCGGTCAGCACATCATATAATGCCCAGTCAGCACAACACATAATGTCCAGTCAAAAAAAATATTATGTCCAGTCATCACAACACATAATGTACAGTCATCACAACACATAATGTCCAGTCAGCACAATATATAATGTCCAATTAGTAAAACATTTTAGTGTCCAGTCAGAACAACCTATAATACCCAGAATGCACACAAGCTAATGACCAATCAGCACAATATATTATGTCCAGTCAAGAAAACATTTAAGTCCAATCAGCAAACTATATAATGTCTAGTCAGCAAAACATATAATGTCTAGTCAGCACAACATATAATGTTCATTCTGCACAACACATAATATACAGTTAGCACAACATATAATGTCCAGTCAGCACAACACATAATATACAGTTAGCACAACATATAATGTCCAGTCAGCACAACACATTTTTTTTTTTTTTTATTTTTACATGCGAACATGCGAATAAATACAATACAATAAATATAATAAAATAAGAAACCAATAACAAACAATCAGACAACAAAAAAATACAGAAGCACAAAGCAAATTAACACAAAGTAACACAAATACACTAAATACCGGCCTGAAGGGCCGACAACAAAATCACAACAATGAACATTAACACAATGAAACACAGGAAAAATAAACAACAATACTGGACAGAAGGATAACGGAAATACAATAAATACAACAAAACAACAGTCATGAAAAACACAACACCGGCCTGAAGGGCGCACAATAGGTACAATACATTGCAAACAAACCACAGGTCATAGCAAGCACACAGACTACTCAAATTGTTCATACTTAACCGGCCACTCCGCTGCCGGGAACCGAACACAATACGCCTCCCACAGTAACATGACGTCATCCGGAAAAGGCACAGTATTAACAGTACGAGGATCAGGCATCAACTCCGGCACACCCACAACAAAACACCGAGCCCGCTGTACCCAGATGGAAGAAGGGCACCACGGAACAGGGTGCACGCGGTCAATAATATCAAACTGCAAAGGATGCTGCGCATCATGCGCCACTCCGGAGGCCAAGACGAGAGGGAGAGGCTCCTTCCCACGAGGCCGGGCAATGGGCAGCGCACTGGGAGCCTCCTCGGCCGCCCCACAGCGCTCCGCGTCAACCACCGGACGTTGTTCCTGCCGGGACCCCCCACGCTTGGCATCCTTCTTCAGTACCAGCTTGATGCCTCGGCGCGCACCAGAACTCTCACCATCGACGTCAGGAGGAGCGACCACCCCCCCACTGCGGAGAACCTTCTGCAGGAGAAAGAACAGGAGGTAAATCATAGGTACAAACATCGTCAACAGCAGATACATGGACGTCAGCCACCACCAGCGACGTAGAGCGCGAAGCACCCGGAGGCGCCACATCATCTCCCGAAGTTCCACCTGCGTCGGAGTTCTCTGCATCAGCCCAAGCAGTAGAAGAACGCCTGGACCGCTTGGGCACTGGCCGCACATCCTCACAGCAGGAGGCGGACCCAGAACCACGGGCCTCACGAACCGGGTGAACCGACGCCCGTCGGAGAACGGCAGCAGCCTCTACCACAGGGAGAACCGGACCACACACAGCAGGAGGCACCGCAGCCACCCCAGCACCCAGCACAGGAGGAACCCGAGGGGAGGACGCAGGGCCAGGGTCCACAGTCGAAGACGAGGAAGCCGACGGCGACGCACCGCAGGGATCACCAGGAAGGTCCACGGGAACAGCAGGGCCAGAGACATGGTCAGGAGGAACATCCGACGGCACCGCAACACCCGGAGGATGGTCTGCAACAACCGGGGGAACGTCGGGTGACACTGGGGGAGCCACAGCAGCGAACGGGACGCTCACCTCCTCACCCCCGGAGTCCTCCTCCAGAGGGAGCGGCGGGAAATCCTCCTCACGGAACAAGTTCACAGGAGAGACCGGAACAGCAGTACACCCGGCAGCCTGATGCCCCAACAAGCCACACCGGAAGCAAGTACGGGGTTGCCGGGCATAAAACACATGCACGTAGTACCCCAACAGCCGGACAGAGCACGGTATGTCCGACATCAGTCGCATCCCGAGGGTCCGAATGTTGGTCTTCACACCCGAATACGTGCCAGACGACAGTGAGTTCATCCGCACACTGACGACGGAGCCGTACCTCTGGAAGAATCGCCGGAGGAGAGTTTCAGGAAACTCCATTGGGGCGCCATGAACACTGACATACGTCACAGCACCATTACGGTCTGAAATTGTCACAGACCCGGTGCCGTCCTGTAGCTGCAAAGTACGTCCCTCGTACCTCCGTAAGAAAGCACGGTACACCGCCTCACCCACAAACTTGACAACAACACGGTGAGCAGTTACCAGCTCAATGCCATATACGTCCCCAACCAGGACACGAAGCATGGCACTCAATACCACGTCCACCAGCGGGTATCCAGCACGGCCAGTAAACTCCAATCCAATGGAGTTTACCCTCACGACAGGGGGAAGAGGGCCGCCCATCGTAAAAGCGCCACGTCCACACCACCAGGAACAGCAGGGAGGGTAGAGACACCCGCACCCCCTGCCGGCGAAAACGGCAACCACCTTAAACTACCGGAGCGAGCAGGCGACACGTCCTCACTGCACGGTAGCTCAGGAGCAACTCCCAGCACAACACATAATATACAGTTAGCACAACATATAATGTCCAGTCACCATATTGTATATAATGTCCAGTCACCATATTGTATATAATATCCCATCAGCACAACACATAATGTTCAATCAGCACAACACATAATGTCCAGTCATCACAACACATAATGTCCAGTCAGAACAATATATAATATCCAGTCAGTAAATCATTTTAGTTTCCAGACAGAACCACTTATAATACCCAGTCGGCACAAAAGCTAATGACCAATCAGCACAACATTATGTCCAGTCAAGATAACATATAAGTCCAGTCAACAAACTATATAATGTCTAGTCAGCACATCATATAATGTTCATTCCGCACAACACATAAAGGCCAGTCCACAAAACCTATAATGTCTTGTTAGCATAACATATTATGTGCAGTCAGCACAACATTGGAGGGTGGATGTGACTTTTGTGCAGGAGGTGGGGTTGTTACATGTGTTGACTGAGGGGTTTACGGTGGTGTTAAACCCTTCGCGTGGTTTGCATGGGGGTACGTTGATCCTGCTTTCTAAGAGGGCCCCGATTTCCGTGCTTTACACCGAGATGGACGAGGGTAGTTGGGTGCTGTTGGTTCGGGTATTCTTTTTGGGGTCTGAGGTCTCTCTCTTGAACGTGTACGCGCCGTCTGGGACTGTGCAGAGGCAGGACCGGGAGGTTTTCTTTTCTCATGATGTACTGCATTTTTTTGCGGCACGATACGAGGGAGATGATTTTTGGGGGAGATTTTAATTGTATTACGTCGGCGCGGAATAACAATAGTCTTCGTCCGGTAAATATCTCGCCGGCTTTGGCTGCTACCTTGAAGAGTTGCGGGTTTCGGGATGTACCTGTGTTGCAAGAGGATCCTTTGGAGTACACCTGTGTCTCGCGTGGGGCTTGCTCTCGCCTTGATCGGTTTTTCGTGCCTACTGGGGGTGGGGTCTGTTTTTTCGTTGCAGACGGTTCCCGTGGGGTTCTCGGACCATTGCATGGTGGTGTTGCAGGTGGGGATTCGCAGCCAGGTGCGGGTTGGCCGTGGCTGGTGGAAGCTGAATTGTGGGTTGCTGAATTGCCCGGTTGTATGTGCCCAGTTCTAGGCCCGGTGGGCTGTCTTGGCCGCTCAGAAGGGGGCGTTTCCCTCGGTTCTGGAATGGTGGGAGTGGACTAAGGTGGAATGTCGGTCTTTTTTCGGGTGCTGGCGAAGCGGGAGGCGGCGGGAAGGTTTGGTCTGTTCCGGGTCTTGCAGGCACAGTTATTTCGCCTGTATGGGTTGCTAAATCAGGGTTTAGATAGGTTCTCGGTGTGTAAGTATCTCATTTGTGGGCTGCGGGAGGAGATGGCTGAGGGGGTACATATGCGGGCTAGGGTGGAGGAGCAGTTCTGTGGTGAGAAGCTCTCACAGTTTTTACTGCGAAGGGACTGAAGGGACCGGGTGGGTCGTGCCTCTGTTCTGTTGGCAGGTCTTCATCGGCCGGATGGTTCGGTTTTGTCGAACACGGGTGGTCTGACAATTGGAGTCTTTGTATGGGGCGGTTTGCGGGGGATGAGGGGTTGATGGGGTCCTTCCTCCAACACTGTACAGCAGGGTTGTCGGAAATGGATTGTGTGGGTCTTGGGCGGGAGGTTAGCTCTTCGGAGCTTTGGGGGGTTGTACAGTCCTTTCGTCGTGGTAAGGTTCCGGGGTCGGATGGGTTTCTGATTGAGTTCTATGTCAAGTTTTGGGATGTGCCTGGTGCCGATTTTTTGGAGGTGGTTCGATTTTTGTCTTCGGAGTTTGTCTCTGTCTGATTCGCAATATGATACCTGGTTGATACCTGGTTGATGGGGTTCTGGGAGTTCTTCTACTCCCCAAGCCCGGCCCGAGGCCAGGCTCGACTTGTGAGAGTTTGGTCCACCAGGCTGTTGCTTGGAGCGGCCCGCAGGCCCACATACCCACCACAGCCCGGTTGGTCCGGCACTCCTTGGAGGAACAAATCTAGTTTCCTCTTGAAAATGTCCACGGTTGTTCCGGCAATATTTCTTATGCTTGCTGGGAGGACGTTGAACAACCGCGGACCTCTGATGTTTATACAGTGTTCTCTGATTGTGCCTATGACACCTTTGCTTTTCACTGGTTCTATTCTACATTTTCTTCCATGTCGTTCACTCCAGTACGTTGTTATTTTACTGTGTAGATTTGGTACTTGGCCCTCCAGTATCTTCCAGGTGTATATTATTTGATATCTCTCTCGTCTTCTTTCTAGTGAGTACATTTGGAGGGCTTTGAGACGATCCCAATAATTTAGGTGCTCTATTGCGTCTATGCGTGCCGTATATGTTCTCTGTATTCCCTCTATTTCAGCAATCTCTCCTGCTCTGAAGGGGGAAGTGAGTACTGAGCAGTACTCAAGACGGGACAACACAAGTGACTTGAAGAGTACAACCATTGTGATGGGATCCCTGGATTTGAAAGTTCTCGTAATCCATCCTATCATTTTTCTGGCTGTCGCAATATTTGCTTGGTTATGCTCCTTAAACGTTAGGTCGTCAGACATTATTATTCCCAAATCCTTTACATGCTGTTTTCCTACTATGGGTACATTTGATTGTGTTTTGTACTCTGTATTATGTTTAAGGTCCTCATTTTTACCGTACCTGAGTACCTGGAATTTATCACTGTTAAACATCATGTTATTTTCTGATGCCCAGTCGAAAACTTTATTAATATCAGCTTGAAGTTTTTCAATGTCCTCAGCCGAGGTAATTTTCATACTGATTTTTGTGTCATCTGCAAAGGATGATACGAAGCTGTGACTTGTATTTTTGTCTATATCTGATATGAGAATAAGGAAAAGCAGCGGTGCAAGGACTGTACCCTGAGGTACAGAGCTTTTCACTGCACTTGGACTAGATTTTATATGGTTGACAGTTACTCGCTGAGTCCTGTTTGACAGAAAACTGAGTATCCAGCGTCCTACTTTACCGGTTATTCCCATTGACTTCATTTTGTGTGCTATCACGCCATGGTCACATTTATCGAAAGCCTTTGCGAAGTCCGTGTATATCACATCAGCATTCCGTTTCTCTTCTAATGCCTCAGTGACTTTGTCGTAGTGCTCAAGTAGCTGTGAGAGGCACGATCTTCCCGCTCGAAATCCATGTTGGCCTGGGTTGTGAAGGTCATTGGTCTCCATGAAATTGGTGACCTGACTCCTAATCACTCTCTCAAATACTTTTATGATGTGCGATGTTAGTGCAACTGGTCTATAATTTTTTGCCAATGCTTTGCTCCCTCCCTTGTGTAGAGGGGCTATGTCTGCTACTTTAAGTGCATCTGGTATCTCCCCCGTGTCCAAGCTCTTCCTCCACACTATACTGAGTGCCTGTGCTACCGGCACTTTGCATTTCTTTATAAATATTGAATTCCATGAGTCTGGACCTGGGGCCGAGTGCATGGGCATGTTTTCAATTTCTTTTTCAAAATTTAGTGCGCTCGTGTTTATATCAGTTATATTTACAGGGGTTTGAATATCCCGCATAAAGAAATTGTCTGGATCTTCCACCTTCATGTTGTTTATTGGAGTGCTAAACATGTCCTCATACTGCTTTTTTAGGATTTCACTAATTTCTTTGTCATCCTCCGTGTATGAACCTTCACTTGTACGAATCGGTCCAATACTGGCAGTGGTTTTTGCTTTTGATTTCGCATATGAGAAGAAATATTTTGGATTTTTCTTTATTTCCTGAATTGCTTTCTGTTCTAACTGCCTTTCTTCAGTTTCATATGAATGTTTCAATTTCCGCTCGATTTCTTCAATCTCCCTATTTAAATTATTCCTTCTTTGACGGGAAATTCGTGTCTGCATAAGCAGTTCCGTTAGTTTTTTCCTGCGTTTATAGTGTCGTCTGCGTTCTCTTTCTACGTTAGATCTCTTTCTGGCTTTCCTCAAAGGAACATGTTTCAGACAGACTTGATACGCTTCTGAAGTCAGTTTTTCTATTCCTTCTGTAGGACTTGTATTATTTAGAACAGTTCCCCATGGAATGTTTGTAAGTTCCCTGTTTATTATCTCCCAGTCTATCCTTTTATTATTAAAATTGAATTTACTGAATAGCCCCTCTCGCTTTATCAACGTTTTAGGTCTATTCTGAGTATTGATGGTCGTTTGCACTTCAATGAGTTTGTGATCTGAGTATGTGGTATCTGATATCGTAATGTCTCTGATAATGTCTTCATTGTTCGTAAAGACCAGATCTAGAATATTTTCATTTCTCGTTGGCTCCGATATCTGCTGATTGAGTGAAAATTTGTCACAGAATCTAAGTAGTTCTCTAATCTGTGGTTGGTTAGGTCCTGATAGATTTCCTGGTATAATATTATTGTTTGCTATTTTCCACCTGAGACTAGGCAAGTTGAAGTCACCTAGGAAGATAATATCAGGTATCGGGTTCTCCAAATTATCAAGGCTATGCTCTATTTTGCTTATCTGTTCTGTGAATTCCTCAGCCGTTGCATCTGGCGGTTTGTATATTAGTATAATCACTAAATTTATTTTCTCTATTTTTAATCCCAGTACCTCTACCACCTCATTTGTAACGTTTAGGAGCTCCGAGCATACAAGGTCTTCCCTAATATACAGACCCACTCCTCCATGTGACCTAATTTTCCTATCACACCTGTATAGGTTATATCCTGGAATCCAGATCTCACTGTCCAACAATTCCCCTGCATGGGTTTCTGTGAAAGCTCCAAACACTGCATTTGACTCCGTGAGGAGGCCATTTATGAACTGTACTTTGTTGTTTGTTCTTGTTTTCAGTCCTTGTATGTTGGCAAAGATGAATGAGGTTACTCTATTAGTGATAGTTTGACTGGGAGACTTTTTCGGCAAGTCCATTATTCGTGGACATAATAAGTTTGTTCTGACCAGTACTGATTGTTGTAGGGCAGTTTTCTGTCGTAGTTGTAGTTCCCTTTCGGTGGGTAATTGTATCTGTAATTCTGGAATGCAAGTGGATCTGGCATCCAGTTCCATACACTCTCCATGCTGCTCCTTTTGAAATCTCTGCCGGTCTGGTATAAAAAATTTATAGAGTTTCCTCCAAATTCATTATCCTGCTTGCCACTCTTTATGTAGCGTTCCGTGCCTTTCACGTGAAAGTGTGGGCAGCTGAGGTCATAGCATTTTCTGTCCTCCAGTGAGGTTTGGCACATGTCAGGATGGAAAAACCTACATATTGATCCAAATCGACACTCACCTTTCCTAAGCATATTTAAACATTTTTTGGGATGTTGGTAACTGCATTAAAATCCTTTCTTATTACCAGCATATCTATGTCTGCATATGCCCTTTGCATAAAATTTGCATAAGTCTGTCCTTCTGTTCTGAATTGCTCTATCGAGAACCGTCGTGGTGTCTGTACCTATCGAGCTGTCAGTGCTGTCTGGTACACTTTCTAGTTTACTGTCATCTACATCCTGGCCTACTGAGTCAGAGTTTACAACTTCCTGAGTTTCAACCTCAGTTTCATCCCTGACTATAGCCTCCGCCCCTTGTATATTAGAATTGTTGTTCCTTTCCCACTCCTTCTGGATGGCTGGTAGGCTTCCAATGAATGATGTTTTCCGAGCATGCGCCATGTTATCTAGAAGGTTTTTTAGGATATTCCAAGCTGGCAGGTCATTTTTACACACCCAGAGCAAGTGGCCAGCTCTCAGTGCCGTAGTGTTACTCACTCCTGTACAAGCTGAATGGAATCTAGTCTTACAGATATAACATTCAATTCCCGTTACCTTCGTCTTTAAGAAGTTGTTACAGTGGCCACAAATTTGTTTATTTACTCCCATATTGCCTTGTTTTGTTGTATATATCTATATATTTATAATATTATATGTATATTGTATATTTGTAACAATATATATGTATATATATTTATATGTTTAATATTTATTTGTATACCGTATATTTGTAATATTATGTATGTTATTTTGTTTAAACTTTATGGCAGGTACTTAGCGTAGGTAGCGAGGCTGGTCCCCCGGTCAGTACAGGTGACCTCTTGTGGCCCAGGTTGATGTCACCAGTTTCCAGTTACCCGATTTATAACCACTGATGCCGCCTCTTGCTACTATTTTATTTTTCTAGTATTCTGTATTTATAATATTCACTTCCAACTTATATGTTGTTGTGATACCCGTTCCACATCACTGTTCCACGAATCACCGTTCACTATTTTTTTGTTTTTTTTCCTAATACACGCATGTACACAAAGCGTCGTTCACTGGCTCACACGTGGTCTCACGTTTATTCTCTATTTAACACAAAGTTCTATTGTTAATGACTATTTTCAATTTTCCAGCGGGTCACTATGCACTTTGTTATGTCTATAATCAGTAATCCACGGCAGTAGTCTTACGAATCCCTGTTAATGTCACGATTTTAACGGAGCGCGCACGGTACGTCTACCCCCTCCCTCGACGTCTGTTCGGTCTCATGGAATTACTCATGGTAATATGATGGTCTTGTGCAGCTTCTTCCAAAGCCGGGGGACTTACGTTTTTTTGCGAATTGGGGGCCTATTACGTTGATAAATGTGGACTACAAGATTGTTTCCAAGTTGTTGGCAGGGCGTTTGCGCTCGGTGGTGGGGTCGGTAATTTCTTGGGGTCGGTTTTGTGGCATTCCGGGTAGGTCCTTGGTGCAGTGCAATTCCCTTTTTGGGATTTGCTCCTCTATGTGGAGGAGTATGGTGTTCCCGCAGCCATGATCAGCTTGGATTGGTTCAAGGCTTTCGATAGAGTGCCAATTGGGTTTGTTTTGCGGGTCCTGGAAAGGTTTGGTTTCTCGCCCCAGTTTGTGGGCAAGATACGGATGTTGTACACTGGTTGTAGTAGTAGGGTGTGTGTCAATGGGTTCCTTAGTGCTCCCTTCGCTGTTCGGCCTTCGGTTCGACAGGGGTGTCCTCTGTCGATGCTTCTCTATATTCTGTTTCAGGAGCCCTTTGTTCGGGCGATGCGTGCCTGTCATTCAGTTGTTTTGCCGTGTTTGCTGAATGGCTTGTCACTCAAGATTTGTGGTTACGCGGACGACACAGTCTTGTTTGTTGCTTCTGAGGGGTCTGTGACTGCAGTTCAGGATCTGGTGCTTCAGTTTGAGTCTGCTACAGGGGCTTTGGTCAATCGTGGGAAGTGCTGTCTTCTGGGGTTAGGGGGTTGGGCCTCTAGTTTGGTGTGGTCTGGATCGTGGTTTCCGGTGGTTCAGTCCATTCGGGTTCTGGGGATTACGTGGTTCAGGTCGTATGGGCAGTCTTTGGAGTTTAATTGGGAGGCAGTTTTGCGAGGGGGGGGGGGGGCGTGGCTGTAGGGATGTTGTCGCAACGGGCCCTGACTATTTATCAGCGGGCGATTGTCGTGTCTTGTAAGGTTTTGTCGCGGGTCTGGTTTGTGGCACAGTGTTTTCCCTTGGATTGGCGGAAGGCTCGCGCTTTGGAGGGTTTAGTGTATCGTTATGTGTGGTGTGGCCGGTATCATCCAATTCGTCAGTCTACGTTATGTCTCAGGGTGTCAGAGGATGGAATTGGTATTCCTGATATCTATGTGAAGGTTTACTATGTTTAGTAAACACCTGAAGCAATGTTGAGTAAGCACTTTGGATAATGTTGAGTAAACATCTGGAGTAATGGTGAGTAAAAACCTAGTGAAATGTTGAGTAAACACCTGAGATAATGTTGAGTAAACACCTGTAGTAACGTGGAGCAAACACCAGGGATAATGTTGAGTAAACACCAGGGGTAATGTTGAGTAAACACCAGGGGTAATGTTGAGTAAACACCAGGGGTAATGTTGAGTAAACACCAGGGGTAATGTTGAGTAAACACCAGGGGTAATGTTGAGTAAACACCAGGGGTAATGTTGAGTAAACACCTTGGGTAATTCTGAGTAAGCACCAGGGGTAATGTTGAGTAAACTCCTCTTGTAATGTTGGGTAAACTCCGGAGATTATGTTGAGTAGACACCAGTGGTAATGAACAAATCCACACGAGCCGTTTTGAGGATTCGAACCTAAGTCCGAGAGCATCCAAGACGCTGCCTTAATCGACTGAGCTACGACATGGTATAAGAATTGCAACCAGAAATTTGACTTAATTTACTTGGATCCTGCAGCCTCTCCGAGACCCAAACCAGGACACAAACAATCAGCGTGATCACTTAGGATGCAAATTGTAATTAAAACCCTTGCAGCACTCTGCAATTAAATTACAGTGAAATCAAAGCACGGCAGGTCATGAGACAAACTCCGGTAACCCCATTAGTTACCCCATCACTCGTCTCTCAAGATGACTATCAAACAATAGTATAAAAGTTACACTAATTGATCTCAGTGATTAATTACGTTAATTGACTGTCAGCTGTCAGTTAGCAACAAAGCATTTTACGTTAATTACAACCTAGTCTCCCTCAGATCAGTCAAACAATCAACACAATAACTCACTAATCATAATTACTCAATCACTTGACCCATCCAGCATTCCATGAGTAATTACATTAATTACTATAAACGGACAGCTAATTAATCGAAAACGAATTTACGTTAACAATACTGTGACTCTTAACAGCTTTCCAAACATGTCTATGTCAAATTTGCTTGATGATGTTAATTACCCCTAATTAACTTGAGTGAATAATTACTGTCCCAAGGACAGATAATTAAATCCAGAATGCACTACGTTATTGTCACTCACTGTCACGCATTGTCACTCACTGTCACGCATTGTCACTCACTGTCATGCACGACCGATAGCATCAAACTATATGAATTCATTTGATGTTAATTACCCTAATTAACTTGAGTGACTAATTATCATGCAACATACATAATTAATCCAAAATGATTTACGTTACCACAATACTGTCGCCCACGACAGCTAGTCAAAACACTGTGAATTCACTTTTAATTACGTTAATTACCCCTAATTAACTTGCGTAATTAATTACCTGTCTCAAGGACAGGTAATCAACTTGAACGACTGATATTAACTCAATCACTGTTATCCGCAAAAACAGCGTTCAACAACCATATGAATTTAAACTATGTAGAAACTTTTTTTTTTTTTTTTGAGATATATACAAGAGTTGTTACATTCTTGTACAGCCACTAGTACGCGTAGCGTTTCGGGCAGGTCCCTGGAATACGATCCCCGCCGCGAAGAATCGTTGTTACAACCAAGTACACATTTTACTGTTGCGTTAAATAGAGGCTACAGTTAAGGATTTGCGCCGAGTAAATCCTCCTCGGCAGGATACGAACCCATGACAAAGCGCTCGCGGAAATGATGTTAATGATGATGATGTTTTGATGATGTTAATTACCCCAAATTAACTTGAGTAATTAATTACTGTCAACCGGACAGGAAATTAATACTGAACACTCTCGTTAACTCAATCTGCCACTCGCGACAGCTCTCATCACAATAACGTGAATTCCCTTGGTGACGTTAATTACCCCCTAATTAACTCTCACTGAATCTCCAATGAACAATTAATGGTTACACCAAGTCCTTGTCGCAAAGACAAGCAAACACAGTACCCAGGTACATGGGTTACACAGCTCACTAATAAAATATATATGTATATAACTATCACTGCCCAAAATCACACAAAACACATAGAATTAATGATCCCAAACAATAATTCCGACACTGTAATGTGTCAATTAACACAGTAATTACAGAACAGGGTGTCACTACCGACCTCTTACCTCTGCCAGATACTGGATACACCTGCAATGAGATAAACACATACAAGGCAAAAACTGGATACAGTCTGGTATAATTAAACTGCACAAATTTATACACAATACTCCTAGCTCAGACTCTCAGTTGTTCCCAGGTGTAATTCATACACACTCTGACGACCCAACTGACAGCCGTTCCCACCCCCGAACACTCTGATTGTCGTTCATTTACAGGTACAATCTCACACAGAGATTCCTCTCACTTAATTAAGTACTTAATATGAGAACGCTAGCCACACCCCTGACTACGAATCAGTTTAGACATCATCACCACTGCAGAAATATGAGTACTCACTTAACCAGTCTTCTCTCATTCTCCATCCACTCCCTTTCATGCACTGAAGCTATAGTACTGAAGAGTTGAAGATTCACCCAAACTTCCTCCACGTGGGTATGGAGACAACAGAGAATGACTTGGTGTTTGAATACGGGGTGGTGAATGGTGAACACGGTGACGCGACGACAGGGTGGCGGCACAGCGAGTCGCTGGAGGCTGGCAGCCTCACACCAAGACTCATTTTGGATGGCTCGAACACATACACACACGAGCGGGCTGCACTCGTACCGGGTGTGGTGTCGTGGGAAATGGGGACATGGTGAGGTGGGAGACAATGTCCTCCTAGGTGGACTGTAATTTCACTAAAATTACCACAGAAAGCTTCTTCAACACTTGAGAAACCTTCCTCAATCCCACCTCATATCAGGTATCTTAGTCATCAGAATGGATGACCCCAAGTGCTGACAATACATGCAGATCACACAGAACAGTCCCGTTGCCCCTGTTTGAGATCACGTGGTCACGACTCTACTTTACTGATCTCATCAATCCCAAATTAATCCCACACTCGTGCAAATCAGATTTTGCTTCATTCTCGTGGGTATCAGACGGATAATAAGATGGCTGTTGACGCCGCGATGACAGAGATTGTCGTGGGTGGCCGGCCACACACAATATCTTGCACGTGTTAGCTAGACAACACCACGTCCAGAATGCTTGAGGAGACGCGGCGGAAACTCAACCCGCTTCTCCCCCTCTGTCTTTGACATGACCAATCACAGGGAAATGCGCCAGCTCGGCCTAAGATGCCTCTACCAACCAGGGCTTCCCCTTGGGTCACGTGACATCACGGCACTTACAAGTCATTGCTTGACACCAGTTAGGAACCGTTGGCTTATGACCGCAAACATCCTGCCTGCTCCTCACTGTACATATTTTCATGTAAAACATGCCTATGTCTGTAACTCTGCTCACAGAGTAGCTACAGCGGCCCCTGTAGTCTCAGTGGAATGGTCTGGAGCTAGATTACACATAGACACCAAACAAGAGAGGTTTCGTGGAAGAAGTACGGAAATCTAGAAAAGAGTGCACGACTGTGCACTGTATCAGGGTGCACAGCAACGGTTTGCACTCCCGCAGTCTAGAAGCTTAGCTGAAAAATTCCATCCCTACACAGAAATATTGAGTAAAAACCAAGAATAATGTTGAGTAAACACCAGGGATAATGATAAGTAAACACCAGGAATAATGATAAGTAAACACCAGGGATAATGATAAGTAAACACCAGGGATAATGATAAGTAAACACCAGGGATAATGTCGCAAAAATCATCAGGGATAAGTTCGCATAATCATCAAGTATAAAGTTGAGTAAACTTCTTGAGGAATGTCGAGGAAACAATAGGGATAATGTTGACCAAAACCACACACTAGAAGATGAAGAGACGACATTTTGATCCATCATGGACCATAATCAAGTTGATTGAGAACCATTATCACAATCAACTTGATAATGGTCCAGGATGGACCGAAACGTCGTCATCTCTTCATCTTCTAGTGTGTGGTTTGGTCAACATTCTTAAGCCACCTTAATGTGACTCATCATCTGAATAGAGATAATGTTGAGTAAACACCAGAGTTAATGTTGAGTAAACACCAGAGTTAATGTTGAGTAAACACCTGTGGAATCAATCAGCCGTTACTGGCTGAATCAATCGGGAATCAACCGTTACATAATGTTGAGTAGACACCTGTGGTAATGTTGTGTAGACACCTGTAGTAATGTTGAGCAAACACCTGGGTAATGATGAGTAAACACCTAGGGTATTGTTGAGTAAACAACTTGGTTAATATTGAGTAAAAACCAGGGATAATGTTGAGTAAACACCAGAGATATTGCCACATAATCACCAGGGATAATGTTAAGTAAACATCTTGAGAAATGTTGAGTAAAAAATTAGGGATAATGTTGACCAAACCAAACACTAAAAGATTTGCTCAACATTACCTGGGTTAATGTTGAGTAAACACCTGTGGTAATGTTGAGTAAACACCTGGGGTAATGTTGAGTAAACACCTGGGGTAATGTTGAGTAAACACCTGTGGTAATGTTGAGTAAACACCTGTGGTAATGTTGAGTAAAACACCTGTGGTAATGTTGAGTAAACACCTGGGGTAATGTTGAGTAAACACCTGTGGTAATGTTGAGTAAACACCTGGGGTAATGTTGAGTAAACACCTAGGGTAATATTGAGTAAACAATAGAGATAATGTTGAGTAATCACTAGGGGTGATGTTGGGTAAACATCCGAGGAAATGTTGAGTAAACACTAAGGATATGTTGACTTAAACACGAGGGATGATGTTGAGTAAACACAAGGGATAATGTAGAGTAAACACGGGGGATAGGGTGAAAACAAGACTATGATGGGGGGGGGGCCTTGTAGCATGGTGGATAGCGCGCAGGACTCGTAATTCTGTGGCGCGGGTTTGATTCCCGCACGAGGTAGAAACAATTGGGCAAAGTTTCTTTCACCCTGAATGCCCCTGTTACCTAGCAGTAAATAGGTACCTGGGAGTTAGTCAGCTGTCACGGGCTGCTTCCTAGGGGTGGAGGCCTGGTCGAGGACCGGGCCGCGGGGACACTAAAAAGCCCCGAAATCATCTCAAGATAACCTCAAGATGATGATGGGTGAGGAGTGCGGAGAGAGAACTTACCCTGTGGTGGGTGTGGCAGGTGCCGCCGTCGGTGTGGCTGGCTGGCTTCTTCAACCCCCAGAGCTTCCTGACCGCCATCATGCAGAGCACCGCGCGCAAGTCCGAGATGCCCCTCGACCAGATGTGTCTCCAGTGCGACGTCACCAAGAAGACCAAGGAAGACTTCACGTACGTTTAACCTGGTTTTCTAATTTTCGCTTTAAAATTAGTTTTCTTTAAATTTTATTGATTGTTAAAGTTCTGTATTAATTTATTTGTATTTGTTATATATTATGAGCATAACGACATTGTGTAACAGACGCTCTAAAGAATGAGTGAGGAACTTGCTCCCTTTTATGCTACTGAATGCTGTCTTCTAAACAATTCAATTAATGAAACGATCTGTAAGTTTATTCTTGATATAATTGAGTGTACACTGTGCATAATACAGTGTGGGGTCTTGTGAAATCATCACTTAGTAAAATATGGTTTTCGTGTGACGAAAAGTTGGCCACCCCGCCCTAGAGAACATTCACTCTGGCCGTTGCTGTAAGGTGCGGCTGGCCACTCTCACCATAATTAACCTCACTACAATTCTGGTTACTTTGTGGTCTGCACTCCTTTTACCTCTCATATACTGCATCATGTTTAGTTATTGTGAGCTCAGCAACGAGCAGGTGTACACATGTCTCATCCCTGCAGGTCGGCGCCCAGGGAGGGAGCCTACGTGCATGGGCTCTTCTTAGAGGGAGCTTCATGGGACGTTGAAAATTCCATCCTGATTGACTCTCGCCTGAAAGAACTCCATCCTCAGATACCTGTCATCTTTATCAAGGTGAGAGAGAAAATAAAAAAACACAGCGTCCTTATTGCATATAAGTAAGCTTTCAAATGATTCCATTAACATGAGTGATTTATTTTTAATACTTCCACAGAGTCTATTAATTTCGAAAGAATTTTTGTTTCTATTACGATGACGGACACGACAGCAACTGGGAGATAATAATATATAGATGTGTGTATTAATAGGTTCTTATAAATATGTGGAGTAATTAATAAAACGATAGAGATGGTGGTATGCCATAACAGAAGATACTTTGATTACAATTAATTGATTGCTCTAGTATTTACTAGTTAGGGACACCTGGCGATGGCAATCTCTGTTTCTCTGTCAGTCAGTCAGTCAGAGTCTCAGTCTCTCTCTCTCTCTCTCTCTCTCTCTCTCTCTCTCTCTCTCTCTCTCTCTCTCTCTCTCTCTCTCTCTCTCTCTCTCTCTCTCTCTCTCTCTCTCCTTATCTCTCTCTCGCTCTCTCTCTCTCTCTCTCTCTCTCTCTCTCTCTCTCTCTCTCTCTCTCTCTCTCTCTCTCTCTCTCTCTCTCTCTCTCTCTCTCTCTCTCTCTCTCTCTCTCTCTCCTCTCTCTCTCTCTCTCTCTCCTCTCTCTCTCTCTCTCTCTCCTCTCTCTCTCTCTCTCTCTCTCTCTCTCTCTCTCTCTCTCTCTCTCTCTCTCTCTCTCTCTCTCTCTCTCTCTCTCTCTCTCTCTCTCTCTCTCTCTCTCTCTCTCTCACACAAGAAGGTCGATTTTATGACGAAAATATTATTTTTTATCAGAATTTCATTTACAATTAGACCTAGATCAGGATTTATAAGATGTATAGGTTGTTTAAGGAATTATTTGAATTTGTTGTACGTGTGTGACGTATTTACCAAGGTACAATTCGAATACAGGACGTGAACGTGCCGGTGGAAATGGTGTTGGACGAGTTAGGAGTGAGGAACTAATACAGATGTTTACGACAGTCATATAATTAGTTAGGATTAAGGGAGGAATCCCGATCATATGTTACATTCTTCTAAGAAAGGGAGTTGGAAATGAATGGTAGTCGAGAACACTTGGTGTCAATTGCCGTCTGGACAAATATTGCAAATCAAATGCATTATCATTCATAGATACTTGTGATACCATTTCTTCCATAGATGTTCTATGGAAGAAATGACATGTAAGCTCGGGATGGGGTTCATCATCTAGGGCTGGGGTTTTTGCTATTGCCAACTCGTTGGAACCTGTGGTTGAAGGTGCTTGTTTGGGTTTAAACTGTTAGTAGATAGTGGTATGGGAATTTATACGGAAAAAGGAGGTAATAAAAGTATGTGTTTATGGGAAGAAACAAATTGGCAAAATGAACAGGGAAAGAGAAGGGCCTCAAAATAACAATACACTTAAAGTATATTACACGAACAGTAGGAGTCTAAGAAACAAAATAAACGTTTTAAATGCTCTTGTCTGAGCAGAAAAAAAAAATATTATTGGACTTATCAAAACATGGATGAATGTAGAAAATGGAGACCTATTAGCCGAATATCAATCAAATGGATATAAATAACAAACGTCCGAGATGCTCCCGGATGCAGGTTCGAATCCTCGTCACGGCCCTTGTGGATTTGTTCATTTGATGCATCACGTTATTGTGATTTCTGTGTGTAATGATGTAAGGGCGAAGATGGAGTATGGCCTATTGACACAGCTCGAGTGCATGGGGGAGTTGTGTAAAACCCTGGTTTGTGTTTCGGAGAAGCTGCGGGATCAAGTAAGTTCAGAAGAACTTCGGTTTCAAATCTTTTACCATGTCATAGCTCAGTCGATTAAGGCAGCGTCTGGGATGCTCCTGGTCGTAGGTTCGAATCCTCGCCACGACCCGTGTGGATTTGTTCATAAGGATATAAACTATTTCACACAGATATATTAGACTAGGAGGGGGAGTAGACATATATGTTAAGGAAAATTTGAAATGTACTATCAATGAGGGAATCAAAACTGAGCCACACACACACAGAAACTATCTGGCTAGAATTAAACGAAAAATCTAAAAATCTTATAATAGGAGTTATAATCAGGCCACCAAACTTAGAATGGAAGCAAAGCATCTATTGGATGAAATATCTAGAGCATCTAGGTCAAACTGTATTTGAATCATGGGTGACTTTAATTTTAGTGGAATAAACTGAATTAACAGAACAGGGAATAATGAAGCAGAAGTTTTTCTAAAATTAATTGCCGATTGCTTTCTTAATCCCATCTCTCGTAAAGGTATTCCTTATTCCCAGTTATCCATTCCTCTATACTTACCCGTTGGCAGGCTTGTTGGTCTTCTGTTACTGGTAACAAACTGCATACTATTAAGAGTTGTGTGTCCTTGTGGTCGTCCTCCTACCACCGTAACCGGCGATGAGAAACGGCTCTGGTGAGGTTGCGTATTGGCCATACTCACTTAACTCATGGTCACTTAATGGAGTGCTGCCCTGCTCCTTCTTGTTCATATTGCATTGTCCCTCTTACAGTCGTGCATATCCTTGATGAATGTCCTGACTTCCGGGACTAGCGTGTGTCTTGTTTTCCGACTGTCCCCCATGGTTGCTTGTCCCTCGATAGAATTCTTCGTGATTCGGATACTTTTGATATCGTTCGCCTTATGCGTTTTTATTCTCGTATTGGCATCCTTGGTGATATTTATCTCCCTCTGATTATCCCACACATTTGATGGTGCTACATAGCCTTCCCAGTTTGGTGCCTTCTTTTGATAATTACTAACTTACTTGCTTTCTTTTGCAACACATTAAGGAACGAAAGTGGGAAAATAATATTTTAGACTTAGTGTTAACTAACAGGGAAACTCAAATAATTGAAATCGAAATAGGGAGTGAGCTAGGGAACAGTGATCACAAAGAAATCAGATTTAGCATTGAATGGAATAGATATGTAGGAGAAAATTCTGTTAAAGTGCCAGATTTTCGAAAAGCTGATTTTAATGGTCTAAGAAATTTTTTGGTTGAAATAAATTGGAAAGTCCTGGGCATGGGGGGGGGGGGGGGTTGGCTGGTCTTGGAGGGAGATGTGAACCAAGCGTTGGGTGATGTAAAAAGGGATTTTAATGTGGATTCGAAATATAACTTATTGGAAAAAATCTAAACAAAGCACAGGAACGTAGTATAACATACAAATTGAATAGATCGAATAATAATGGCCCGAAATGGATAACAAAGGATCTGAAACCTTATAGGTAGAAAGAGAGCTTGGTACAAAATGATTAGGAATGGGGAAATCAGTTTAGAACAAGAATTCGTCCAACTGGTTAAAAATGTTAAACAAGAGATAAGGAGGGCAAAAAGAAACTGCAAAGTTCGTATAGCAGGGCAAGCAAATCCTATTTTTTTTCAGTTATATTGAACAAAGATTAGGGAGAAGATAGGTCCATTGAAAACTGTGATAAGTCAGTTAACTGATAATGACAAAGAGATATATAGTATTATTAATAAATATTTTATCTCTGAATTTACTAAATAATAACAGAACATTATGCCTTCAGCCGAACAAGTCTATGTGGGTGGGGAAGAGGACAGGTTGACTAGTTTAACAGTTACCAGGGAGGATGTTATTAAACAAATAGTGAAACTCAAGCCAAACAAATCCTCAAGGCCGGACGAAGTGTTTGCCAGGGTGCTTAAGGAATGCAAAGAGGAGCCTACCATATTTACCATATTTAATAAATTGTCTACCATATTTAATAAATCATTAGAATCAAGCAGAGTGCCAGAGTCGTGGAAAGTTGCTAATGTGGAACTAATTTTCAAGAAAGGAGACAGATCACTTGCGTCAAACTATCGGCCAATTAGTTTAACATCTATTGTTGAAAAGTCATTTGAATCCCCACGTACACATACTTATATTGCCTTCTTTCCCAATTTACATTCCGATACCACTATCTACTAACAGTGTAAACCCAAACAATCCCCTCCAACCAGAGATTCCAACGAGTTGGCAACAGCAAGAACCCCAGCCCTAGATAAATGAACCCCCATTTAGAGCATACATGTCATTCCTTCCATAGAAGTGTTCCCAGTTATCAATGAATGATATTGCATTTGATTTACAATATTTGTCCAGTCGACAATTGACACCAAGTGCCCTCGACAAACATTCATTTCCAACTCCCTTTTTTGGAAGAATGCAACATATGATCGTGATTCCTCCCTTGCTCCTAACTAATTCTCTGGCTGTCGTAAACCTCTGTATCAGTGCCTCACTCCTAACTCGTTCTACATCATTTCCACCGGCACTGATACAAATAAAGGGTTTGTTCTCATTTCTAGCCATATTATCATTCATGTTTTTTACAAATATCCTCAATTCCTGCTCCCGGATAGTGAACCTTAAACCTGTTCCCCCCTATCTATGGCAAAAAATTCTATGCAAATACCTCTCCTGGGAATCACCCACAACCAAAATTCGTTTTCCTACTTCCTGTACCGGCGCTCCCTTCCTTGCCTTTTGGGTAAACTGCAGTTTTCTTACAGCACTCGTCTTGCAGCACGGCGAATGAGTTGGAGGCATTTAGGGACAGCTGTAGGGAGCTTTGTCACAGTCTTCTTAATTCTCCTGTCCTTTGTGACACTTCAAGAAGAAGCCTTCCTAATGCTGTTCTCCTTTGCTTCCACTTGAGGGTAGACACGTTGTTTCATTTGCCTTAGCTCCTCCTACAGCAAATCAAACTCGGTATTCAGAGCTCCACATAAATCCATTAGTTCCCTCACTACCCCTTCCATTATTATTATCAAGACACAATCGAAGCTACAGCTGATACACCTTATCATTTTGACTACCTGCGCCTAACTGAGACTGCCGGTGCCTGACTGGATCATTTAGTGAATTAGTGAGCATATCAGTTATTTTAGTTTCTATTATTGCTATTACATCAGCGATTGTTTCATGAGTAATTTGTTATAGCTCATTTATTTTGTTTAACATTCCATCTGCATGAGTGTACTGGATTTAAGGCTTTTTAATGATACTCTGCAGAAAGTATGGAAAGGGTGGAAAGATTGGTTGTATGAGAGTGTTTGGGAGTGGAAGGTAGTGAGGTTGTGATGCTCAATGGGATAATTGTTAAAGGAAAGGGAAAGGAAAGGGATTTGCTGGTATAGATTAGACTATGGATATGTGCTGTAGGGCAGGAATTAAGGAAGTGAAGACTCAAGAGTTATGAATGAGTGTGGAAAAAGGGATTCATGAAATGGTAAATGGCAGTTGAGGGGTTAGAGGGAAAGCTATAGGTGTAGAACCGAGGCAAATTACTTATTGTTAACACTGTTACTGGTTGTAACTGTATGACTTCCTTGTTGTTCATGGTGTATTCTATCGTACGCCCTCCTCCTCCTCCTCATGCTATGACTTTAGACTCATTACTCGTGAGGCAGCTGGGAAATGTTCCTTCCCCCCTGCTGCCCTTTTCTCTCTTCCCCCCACACCTTTAACTTCTCTCTCTCTTTCCTTCTTTGCTTTTTCCTTGCACTGTTTTATCTTCCTCTGTAATTCATCTTTATTCATAGCATATTCGAGTATACCTTGTTGTAGCCTTTCATACCTCTCAGGTTACATTTAAATTTCATCAGGATTCTTGGTGCCACCTCATTTACAAATGACATTTTGAGTGGTTTAATTCCTATATTGTTGTCTGTTGCATATGAACCCAGTCTGTAAACTTCTACTAAGTCTCTTTCAGCCTCGTATAGGCATAGTATTCCAATGATACATTTAGCTGATTACCTTTCTTTTCGTAAACACTCAGCCATTGTTCCTGTGAGTATCTGGAAGACATTGAATAATATTCTCTCTCTTTTTGGATAATCCTGCTTGTCTGCTCCCTCATGTTTTCGCTACGCCCACCATTTTTCCTTTATTTTTTTTAATTTTCTGTGACTACTTAGGTTCGTTTATTCATATTTCCAGGGCTCAGTACCTTTAATATACCTTTTGTAGTTTTTAACCTTTATTAACATTGTCATTATTTCCTGCCACCTTTAATTGAATTTTTCGTACTTCTTCACACAGCTTAAAAAGTTCTCTCATCTCTCATTTAGCACCTTCTCCTTAGCTCCATTGTATTTCTTCAACAATTTTCCCAGTCCCTGTTTCTAAGCCCCACTAGGGTGGTGCTTAGATTTGGGTGGTTTGCATTTCTTAAGATCCTTGGGGTGAAATGGTGTCAGCCCTATGAGTAGACATTGAGGAGAGATTGGAAGGATATCCTGCGAGGCGAAAGTGTAGTGACGTGTGGGAATATCTATTGGTGGGAATTTATTTATTAATTATTTACTTAAATAGACTGTATTTATTTATTTATTATTATTAAATGATTTCTTCAAAAGCAGACTGTGTGATTTCAAATTGAATTCACTAGTAAACTTTTCTTCACGCAAAATTGGGAGGTTATGTTATTATATTTATTTTCACCGTAATTAAACGGTTAATCATTCATTATTTATATTAAACCATAATTAAACAGTAAATAGGTTATTTCAAGAGGATTGGTTAGTAAAATAAGTAAATGATTAGCTTATCTGACTTGAAGGCTTCGATAGTCATGGGAGTCAGGTGTGTTACATGTGTGTGTCTCCAGTGCAGGGTTAATGGCGTCATCTCGTTGCTGATACCACCTCAACATGTAGGAAAATTTCTCACTTCTAGTGTTGTCCTGATTCCAGCCTTCCGAAACATTACATTATAGCCATGCACTGATTTAAGATTGATATATATTAAATAACTCAATCAACTTGAGTTATTTGGTGAACTTACTCTGTAGGGCTGGGGTTCGTGCTGCCTGACCACTAAAGTCTTGTCAACCTCTGTATTTGACCAAAAAGAGCAAAGATAAAGGAATAGATGGATATAGCAAGCACTTCCCTGTTGCTGTCTTGGTCGAAGACGTCCGTTTTCATAGGTGTTTACTTTTAATGCCAGCAGTACGCTCCATGTATCATGATCAGGAATTAACTTGTGCTGGCTTACGTTACACATTCTAAAAGTAATATGGGCGACTCCCTCTTCCACCTCCCTTTCAAAAGATGCCTCTACAACACGGTTCTTTATGGGTTTTGGAAGAAGTTTTGCTGAAAGGTTTTAGTTACTGATAATTCAGTATAATTTAAGAATGTGTTATATGTTAGTTTCAGTCATTCAACTGTGGGGTTTGATATTAAATAGGTAATATCATTTTGGTGCTAGATGTGAGCGATGTGGTACATAATAATCTCGCTTTCTGTAAGGATATTTACCACAAACCCCCATCTATTTTAATGAGTAACTTAAATGTTTTTATTTATACTGAATTGACACAGCAACCTTAGGTTTTCTCATTCCTACATGATGCACCAAAGAGTTTAAGTGCAATGTGTGGGAATTTTCCCCCCATAATTCCGGGAGGGAGGGAAACACGGGTTGGAGTCCACTGTTTAGGACTAGCCGAACACTTCATTACTCCTCAGCAGAATTATTAAAATATTGGATCAATTTCAATTTGCACTGCTGTGTAGCAGTTTGTACAGGACGAATGTCCCGTTCTGGTTTTGTCAATGTTTTGATTAGTTAGGGGTAATTCTAGCAATTTGTTGACTATATGTGCTCTCTCATAGTTAGCATAATTATCCTTAAGGAGCTGAACTGAAAGATCATAGCCATCACTATTTAAGTTAAATTTGCTACTACCATTTCAGCTTCACCCTTAAGTAGACCTTTTAGGTATGTGAATTTGGTGGTTTTAGGGATTGCAGGTTTCAAATCCACAGTGTCAACAAATTCATTCCTAAAATTGTTCCAATTTTCGTCCTCTGATCCAGAGAATGTGGGAAAGACCGTTTAACTTCTAGTTTAGTAGTATTAGGGGAAGCTGTTCTTGGCAACCTGACATGAGTGTCATCCTCATAATGAGCCAGATCATCCATAATATCATCTAATTCTTCTGTTGTTAAGTTGGTGTTGGCAAGTTCAGCCAGATAATTTGTTATGTTGTTTGATTTGCTCGAATTTACTTGATGGTATTGAAAGTAGGTTTCCTGTTGAACATAATCAACTGGAGATTGTTGAGATAGATCATGGCATTTATTGATCTGTCCAGTTAAATTACTCTTAAGTCCTGTCACGGTCCATTTCAGTTTTGTATCTGAACTAGGCATGCTGGCTGCTTGGTTAGGCTTTGATGGTCCCATAATTCCAAAACATAAATAACAGGGATATTTGCTCATAAATCATAAACAAGTATTAATAATAGTAACCTATGGTTAAATTTTCTTTCACTAGGCTATAATCCTACCTCCGTTGAGGTTGGAAAATAAAATGGAAATTTTATATAATTATATATGGGTTACACTGAGTGGTAATTAGTGCCACTGATGAAATTCTTCAGAATACCTTTTCTTTACTGATGTTGGATGGTATAGTGATACTTACTAACACTTAAAGTTGATATGATTATATAGAAATATATATACAAGATTAGATAATGGATATATGGTAATATAATATAAGGGTTATATAAGTATGTACAACACAACTCATGTTGTCAATAGTCCCACCCTATAAGAGTCTTCACAATAATTAAATGAGACTAGGCTGTTCACTATTTATTACAACACCAGTCAATGGTAATATATCCTACCCCAATGTGGGCTGTCAACTAGCTAATGTTGTGTAACATTACCATCTATGCCATAACATCACCATCAACATCCTGGCAACAATATAATGTTGTGCAATAGGACAAAGTGCAATATTATTTTATTTATTTTATTTTATTTTTTAAGTTAAATGTTTCTCTTACTTACAGAAATATAAATATTCACTTAAGCTTGGTAGCCTCTCAAACATTTGGTGATATTTTATAGTGCTTATTATTTTGTTAGCGACATATGCTTGAGATTCTTGTGAGAGTTATACTTCATCTGGAGGTAAATTATCATGGAATGGTCGAGCAGTAAGGTGGATATAAGTTGCACCAATACACACTCGTCTTCTAAGACGATGATTAATAGTATTGGCAGTACGTGTATAAAACTCGGTGCTCACCCCTCAATGGTTACTTTCCGGCAGTTGGCGGGGTTCAAATGGAGTAAACATGACAATGGAATTATTTTCTTTAAAGGAGTTTACTATACTCTGAGATCATTTATGTTCTCGGCTAGTGCTCATGATGGATCTATGTCATAACCCCCAGGTAGATAATTGTTAAGTGATGAGACCAGTTAAGAGATGCAGATGAAATTGGATTATTATAGAAATTATGAGCCATAGCATTAGGGGACCTGAATATTCTTACCTTGTCTAGGTATTTGACTATATACTACAATAGCTACCTTGAACATTAGAACAATTTTTTTTTTTTTTTTGCAGCAGTACCCATTTTTTATTATTTGGTTAGAGTTTAATTGATTTCCTAATGTTCCATGAAATTAAACACCACAAATTCAGCGGATAAACTGTGAAAGCGAAGCCACAATTTGGTTGGAATTTACAAATATGCTACAACTGCAAAATTAAACACCACGAATTTGGGGAATAAAGCTCAGCGAAATGAAGTAGTAATTGTGGTTGTAAGTACATATGATGCATACTGTTATTGGTACACATATTTCAGCTCTTCAATAATACATTTATTGAATTTTTGTGACACTACTACATGCACTGATATTGTTGAGAATTTATGAGTTTAGGCTACTGGTATTTAGCTATATGCTTTGACTGGTTATTTTTATTTGTTTAATTTATTGCTCTCGATCATTTATTGATCACAAGGATCACGGTTTAATCGACCATACTTTTTATTTGTGTTTCAAAAACCAGTCATTTTCTGGAATTTATGAACCAAGTATTATTTCTGGTTCATCTGTTTTGTCGAGGACTATATTTTTTTGGGGAAATGAACTGGTAAATTTCTTAAGAATAGTCTAGTTCCTAGATTATCTCAGTTCAAAGGACCATAATTTTATGTAATTCAAGAAGAATGGTTAGAAAATAATTAAATGGTTAGCTTATCTGACTTAAAGGCTACGACAGTCATAGGAGTCAGATGAGATACACATGGATTTTCACTGCAGAGTTAATGGCGTCATCTCGTTTGCTGATACCACCTCAACATGTAGGACAATTTCTCACTTCTAGTTGTTGTTGTTAAAGATTCGCTACCTGGAACAAAAAGTCCCAAGCAGCACGGGCTATGGTGAGCCCGATCACTTCTAGTGTTGTCCTGATTTCCAGCTTGCTGAGAGGTTACATTATAGCCATGCAATAATTTAAGATTGATATATATTGAGTAACTCAATCATCTCGAGTTATTTTTTTACTCTGTAGGGCTGGGGTTCATGCTGCCTGGTCACCAAACCCTTGTCAACTTCCCTAATTGGCCAAAATGAGCAAAGATAAAGGAATAGACAGATATAGCAAGCACTTCCCTGTTGTTGTTATGGTCAAAGGGGCTCCGTGTTCATGGGCATTTAATTTTAATACAGCGGTATGTTCTGTGTATCACAATCAATAATTGACTTATGCTGGCTAGAGTTATGTGTTCTGTAAGTAATATGGCCAACTCCCTCTTCCCCCTCCCGTTCACGGCATGATTCTCTATGGGATTCGGAAAGAGAAATTTTGTTGAAATTGTGTAACTAGAAGGTACTAGTTACTGATAATTCAGTAGAGTTTAAGAAAGTGTAATTTGTTAGTTTCAGTCATCCAACTGTGGGGTTTTATATTAAACTAAGTAATATTATTTTGGTACGAGATGTGAGCGATGCAGTATATAATAATCTTGTTTTCCTGAAAGAGGTTTACCACATTCACCATCTGTCGACTAACTTAACTATTTTTATTTATATTGAATTGTCACAGCAACAGTAGGTTTTCTCATTCCTACATGTTGCACCAAAGAATTTAAGTGTGATGTGGGGAAATTTTCCCACACGATGTCTATCTAGTCAGCAAGAGAAGACATGGTACAGACCCAGTACCACAAGGCAGTGGGTGGTGAATTGTAAGGTGCTGTCAAAAGTGTTGTTTGTAGCTCACTGTCTGCTGCTGAGTAGGATGGTGAGGATGAGAATTGATGAAGTGTTACAAATCCACAAGGGCCGTGATGAGGATTCGAACCTGCATCCGAGAGCATTCCAGAATTGTTGTTTAAACACTTGTTTTGATGAAGTGTTTTTTAGTTATATACGGTATAGAAGGTACCAGCCTAGTGGACACTATGTCTGAATGAGACGAGAGGAGGGATGGGCATCCAAAATGTGTCTTACAAGTCGTTGACTATTCTGAGTGTCACATTTCTAAAGGAGATGATTAATTGGAATGGTTTGAGCATAATGGGGGCTTTATTATTGTAAACTGCGTGCAAATACCTGCATACGTCACCTATGTGATCCCTCATGTTATTCATGTAAAACTGACATATTGCGACCCATTTGCCATAAAAAGGATTATGTGATGCTGTCGTGTAGCTGAGTTTATGAAATACTGTTGCCTTTTGCTTTCCCTGCGGTAGAGGAGGCATTTCCTATGTTTAACTGGGCTGAGGTGTGGGGAAATGTAAATATTAAGGGGTCGTAAGTTCCGAAAATATTTGACGAAAATAAAAAATGTTAAAAAATATTTAGAAAAATCTGCTCTTCTTTGGGAACACGGAAGACGTCAACCATGGAGAGGTTTTCATTGTTATATATCCTATATTGGCATATATAACGTTCAACTCAAAGTTTCAGAATATATGGTTCACGAAACTAGGAAGCTGAAAGATGAACAAGGAATATTCGCAATTCCTAAGTAAATACAGTGCCAGTCAGTTCCTGAGGAAATGAAGGAAAGGGTAGTACAGTTTTTTGAAGGTGACGAATTTAGTCGAATGTGTCCCGGAAAGAATGAAAAGAAAAAAAGTCATGATCAGTGCACAAAGATGATGCAGAATCATAATTTGATTTTTTCGATATCGCACCAAGGTATGTCATTTTCAGAGTCCTCTGGCTGAACTAGGAATTCAGATCCCAACTTAAATCTGGTTGATTTAAGTTGAGGTGTTTTTGAGGTGGTTAGAGGTGTTTGTTTGGGTTTAAACTGTTAGTAGATAGAGGTATGGGAATTGATTTGGAAGAAGGAGGTAATAAAAGTATGTGTTCGTGGGAGAAAAGAATTGGCAAAATGATCAAGGAAACAAAAAGGGCCTCAAAATATCAATTCACTTAGGGTATATTACACTAACAGTAGAAGTCTAAGAAATAAAATTAACGAATTAAATGCTCTTGTCTGCACAGAAAAAATAGATATTATTGCACTTACCGAAACGTGGATGAATGTAGAAAATAGAGAACTATTAGCTGAATATCAAATAAATGGATTTAAACTATTTCACACAGATAGATATATTAGACGAGGAGGGGGAGTAGCCATATATGTTAGGGACAATTTGAAATGTAGTCTCAAAGAGGGAATCAAAACTGAGCCACACACAGAACCTATTTGGATAGAATTAAACGAAAAAGCAAATAATATTATAATAGGAGTTATATATAGGCCACCAAATTTAGACAGAATGGAAGCAAAGCATCTATGGGATGAAATATCTAGAGCATCTAGATCTAACAGTATTTATGTCATGGGTGACTTTAATTTTAGTGGAATAAACTGGGTGAACAAAACAGGGAATAGTGAAGCAGAAGATTTTCTAGAATTAATTTGACGATTGCTTTCTTACGCAACACATTAATACATTAACACATTAAGGAACCAATGCGGGAAAATAATATTTTAGATTTAGTGTTAACTAACAGGGAAACACAAATTAATGACATCGAAATAGGGAGTGAGCTAGGGAACAGTGATCACAAAGTAATCAGATCTAGCATAGAATGGAATAGACCTGTAGGAGAAAATTCTGTTAAAGTGCCAGATTTTCGAAAAGCTGATTTTAATAGCCTAAGAATTTTTTTGGGTCATATAGATTGGAAAGTCTTGGGTATGGGGTGTGGGCCGATCTTGGAGCGAGACATGAACCCAGCGATAGGTGACGTAAAAGGGGATTTCGATGTGGATTTAATATATAACTTATTTAAGAATATTCTAAACAAAGCACAGGAACGTAGTATACCATACAAATTGAATAGATCGAATACTAATGACCCAAAGTGGATAACAAATAATTTAAAGAACCTTATAGGTAAAAAGAGAGCTTGGTACAAAAGGATTAAGAATGGGGAAGTCAGTTTAGAACAGGAATTCATACAACTGGTTAGAAATGTTGAAAAGAGATTAGGAAAGCAAAAAGAAACTATGAAGTTCGCATAGCAGAGCAAGCAAAGTCAAATCCTAAAGGGTTTTTTCAGTTATATCGAACTAAGACTAGGCAAAGGATAGGTCCATTAAAATCTGAGACAGGTCAAATAACGGATAATGACAAGGAGATGAGTAGTATTTTTAACAAATATTTTATATCTGTATTTACTAAAGAAGAACTTAACAATATTCCTTTAACCGAACAAGTCTATGTGGGTGGGGATGAGGACAGGTTGACTAGTCTAGCAGTTACCAGGGAGGATGTAATTAAACAATTAGAAAAACTAAAACCAAACAAATCCCCAGGGCCGGATGAAGTGTTTGCCAGGGTGCTTAAAGAATGCAAAGAGGAGCTTTCCAAGCCACTGTCTACCATATTTAATAAATCAATAGTCAGGCAGAGTGCCAGAGTCATGGAAGGTAGCTAATGTGGTACCAATTTTTAAGAAAGGAGATAGATCACTTGCGTCAAACTATCGGCCAATTAGCCTAACGTTTATTGTGGGAAAGTTACTTGAATCAATAATTGCAAATACAATTCGTCTCCATCTTGAAAAACATAAATTAATAAATGAGTCGCAACATGATTTTACAAATGGCCGTTCATGTTTAACAAATTTGCTAACTTTTTATTCCAGCATAGTTGAGGCAGTTGATAGTGGTAAGGATTGTGATGTTGTGTACCTTGACTTTAGCAAAGCTTTTGATACAGTTCCACATGAAAGACTAATTAAAAAAATAGAAGCTCATGGTATTGGGGGTGCTATATTAAGTTGGATTAGGGCATGGCTATTCCAAAGGAAACAGAAAGTTAGTATAAATGGGGTTAAGTCAGAGTGGGATAATGATGTTAGTGGAGTACCTCAGGGCTCTGTCCTTGGACCTCTGTTGTTTATAATATATATAAATGATTTAAATTCAGGTTTGAGTAGCAACATTTGCAAATTTGCCGATGATACGAAAATCGGTAGGGAAATTAATTCGGAGGAGGACTCACTATCACTTCAAGTTGATCTAGATAGGGTTTTGAAATGGTCAAAGGATTGGCAAATGCAGTTTAATGCTGATAAATGTAAAGTTCTGAGGCTAGGTAATGATGATAGAGTTACAAGATACGAGCTAGATGGCGTTGAGATTGCGAAGTCGGATTGCGAAAGGGATCTGGGAGTTATGATTAGTAAGAATTTAAAACAAAAGGATCAATGCATGAATGTTTGTAATAAGGCGAATAGGACACTGGAATTTATTAATCGAAGCTTTAGTAACAAGACACCTGGTGTGGTTCTTAACCTATATCTTGCTCTGGTTAGGCCCCATTTAGATTATGCAGTTCAGTTTTGGTCGCCGTATTATAGAATGGATATAAATTCACTTGAACGTGTCCAACGTAGGATGACTAAGTTAATTCCCCAAATTAGAAATCTTTCATATGAAGAAAGATTAACAAAGCTTAAGTTGCATTCACTGGAAAGGCGAAGAGTTAGGGGTGACATGATAAAGGTTTACAAGTGGATGAATGGACATAACAGGGGGGATATTAATAGGGTATTAAAAATATCAACACAAGACAGAACACGAAACAATGGGTATAAATTTGATAAGTTTAGATTTAGGAAAGACTTGGGTAAATATTGGTTCAGTAACAGGGTTGTTGATTTGTGGAACCAATTGCCTCGTAACGTGGTGGAGGTGGGGTCCCTCGATTGTTTCAAGCGCGGGTTGGACAAGTGTATGAGTGGGATTGGGTGGTTATAGATAGGAGCTGCCTCGTATGGGCCAATAGTCCTTCTGCAGTTACCTTTGTTCTTATGTTCTTAAATAAAAGTTACTCTTGTACAGAAAAATCTGCTCTATCTAATGGTGTCATTCAAAACCAAATTGGGAATAGCGCATATTAAGGTATTTGGCCTCGAAAGTTGGCTAGTTTTGCACCAAATTTTTTTTGGCCAACTTTCAAGTGGGCCACCTCTGGACATATGGATACAACAGAGTTGCTATTGCATCACTCCATAATATTATGCTTGTTATACATCGTTATAAAAGATCATGGCGTTTAGACCTTTTGGTGATGAGTAAGCGGTCTCGAAATTGGGATCCAAATTTCTCACGACAAAATTTGGCAGTGATTTTAGCATGGATTGGTAGCTGAATGGCTACCACACTACTTTTTTGATTACACTGCTGTATTCTGCACAAAACGTTGCCCTGATAGGCCAAATTTCACACCTCTCTGGGCCCTAGACGTGATTTGATAAAGGGTAAAATTTGGCTCTTTTTATGATATATACGCATTAACGGGATGAGAGCCCATTGAACATGGACCTATTATTTAAGAATCAAAGCAGACTGAGCTCTAATATTTTGCACAATTTCAATTGGGGTTTAGGGCTATTTTATTACAAAATTTCATTAGATTTAGAAAGGGTCGAGTGGGAGGCCTTTGGTGAATTCACATGGAATGACCCAAATTTATTAATTTCAGGCACCATGGCAGAACAAATGTAAATTAATAAAGTGTGGGGTGTAACGAAAGACAGCGTTCAACATAACAACACAGTTTATTCAACAAAGTATTAACTACTACAACAACGAAACATATCACTAACGTTACTTGAAATCCTTCCTGTGATATCTTTACAAAAACTAGAAACCAGCCACGAATATGACTACAGGATCCTACCTGCAATTGCGTTGTGCTGCATAAATGAACTCATTTGAGCATACTAAGTGTTCACAGTGAAATCAATCAAGCAAAACATACTAAGTGTACAATCACTAATGCAACAACAACAACAAGGTAGGTTAGGAGACACGCCTCCAGTAACCTATATGTTACTTTACACTCTTTGCAGCCCTTCCCTGCAATAACAGTTGCAATACAATAAAAAAAGTATCCTATCCATGACATTACAATGATTAATGGGGTTACTGGCAATTCCAGCAACCCTCCTTAATTCAATTCGTATGGTAACACTTCGTCCCTCGGACGATCAGCAATCAATGACTAATTGATTACATTAATATTAATAATAACTTTTACGTTAACTTAATCTTGTCTACCACAGACAAGGCAAACTGTACAACTGTCACTTGTAACTTGGAATTACACAAATACTTTACACGTCAAACATTTAGTGAGTAACCCCCATTAATCCCTATACAACGGACAGCTGATTAATCACAGCGCCCTTACGTTATCGGTTACTATCGTCAGTTCGATAGTTTACAACAATTTCTATATCCAAAGTGCTAAGAGGACGGCAATCACCCTTAACTCCCTCGAGCAATTAATTACTATCTCGAAGATCAATAATTAATTATACACAAATACGTTACCTTTCACACTGGCTCGACAATTATGACATCAACGAAATGAATTCCCTCTGGGGCCTTCCATACCTCGATTATCTCAGGTGACTAGTTAACTATCCCACAGACCGATAACTAATCACTAAGTCTACGTTACTTAACAATGACTTTACTCTCCCAAGAGTCAATCAAATTGCCTGTCCAACTGACAGATATTAATAACCGACGTCAGATTAATGAAACAATTATAGCCTTCGTGTGAGTCGATCAACCCTGATCGGAGTTAACTACCTTGACTTCCGTGAACTCTTAATTACCTGTCCAACTGACAGATAGTATGCAACAGACAGTAGTTAAATGCAAAACTTCAACCCTCCCGGAATTCCTGCAATACTATCTGAGTTCGCCTGAATTTTTTTTATTTTTTTTTATTTTTACATGCAAGCATGCAAGTTAAAGACAATAAACACAATAAAACAACATAACACAGCATTACATCAAGACAAGATCATAACACAAAAGAGAAAACAAGCAATCATATCAATCAAATAATGACAAGAAAACAAAACATTGTAACATGAAAACAAAACAGACATGAAACAGAACACAAGAAAATCATAACAATACAACATGGAAGGCAGAAAATAACACACATGGCATAGTAACAACACAACAGATACATGAACAAAAACAAAAACACAGTAGGGCAAGCAAACAGCCAGAGGGGCATACATCACGTCATAAAGCACATAAACAAGAAATCAGTAGACATACTTTTCTGGAAAATAGGCCCGCGGGAACTGCACATTAAATGCCTCCCACCATCACCAAGCGTCCACCATCCACCATCACCAAGCGTCCACCAAGCGTCATCACCATCCACCACCAAGCGTCTCGGCCATCCACCGGGGAAGCCATAACATCCGGAACATTGGCAACAAAACACCTGCAAACATGGGACCCAGATGGTAGTACTGAGGAGGGGAGAAACTGCCACTCGAGTACACATACAGGAAACCTGCTCACCATGAAAATTCTCCGGGCCGTCAGCCAGCATCAACTCAGCAATCGCTGACCAATGACCCGATGACATCACGGACGCCGGCACCACGTCCCCTGGTCTCCCAATGCGCACCCTCACGTGACAGCGTGCATCTTTCCGTAATATCACCACCAGGCCACCATATCACCACCACCACAACCCGTTCTCGCAAATTTAATAAGTCAATATTGACTTATTAAATATGTGCATAGGTGACATACTTAACATAATAGATACCCTTAAAAAGATTCATAGAAAACACCGACCTTACCTAACCTTGTTAGTATCTTAAGATAAGCATCTTATTGCTTCGTAATTACAATTATTACCTAACCTATAATAGGTATAGGTTAAGTAATAATTGTAATTACGAAGCAATAAGATGCTTATCTTAAGACACTAACAAGGTTAGGTAAGGTCGGTGTTTTCTATGAATCTTTTTAAGGGTATCTATTATGTTTAGTATATCACCTATGCACGTAGTTAATAAGTCAATATTGACTTTACGAATTTGCGAGAACGGGTTGCATGCCGAGCACCAGGATCCACACCATCCCTGGCAGCGGAAGCCACCACCCCCCGACTTCGGAGAGTCCCCTGGCGGAGAAAGAACCGAAGGCACGTCCAAGACACCAGCTCCAGCACCACCAGGCACATGGACCTCCGCCACTACTAACTGCGAAGACAGCGATGTATCCAGAACCACACCGTCAACACCCGAAGACCCACAGTCACTGAATTCCCCAACATCGGCCCAGGCAGAAGACGAACGCCGGAAATGTTTGGGCACCAGCCGGACATTGTCAGAACCGGAAGTGGACACAGAAACACGGGAACCACCAGCCGGACAAACCAACGCCCAACACAGAACGGCAGCAGCCTCTACCACAGGGGGAACCGAACCATACACAGCAGGAGGCTCCGCAGCCACCCCAGCACCTAGCACAGCCGGGACCCGAGGTGAGGATGCAGGGCCAGGCTCAGCAGCCGAAGACGAGTGAGCAGACAGCGATGCCTCACAGGGAGCACCAGGAAGGCCCACGGGAGCAGCAGGGCCAGTGACATGAGCAGGAGTATCATCCAACGGCACCGCAACATCCGGAGGAGAGTCTGCAATAACCGGGGGAACGGCAGACGACGCTGGGGGAGCCTCATCAGCTAACGGGACATTCACCTGCTCACCCCCGGAGTCCTCCTCTAGAGGGAGCGGCGGGAAATCCTCTTCTCGGAACAATTTGACGGGAGCAACTGGAGCCGCATTGCACCCGGCAGCCTGATGCCCCATCAGGCCACACCGGAAACAGGTACGGGGTTGCCGGGCATAGTACACCCGGACGTAGTACCCCATAAGCCGGACCAAAGATGAAATATCCAACCGCAGGCGCATCCCCAAGGTGTGAATGTTCGTCCGCCTACCTGCATACCCCCCTGAGGAGAGCGTGTTCACCCGCATACTGATGACTGCTCCAAACCTCTGAAAGTAACGTCGGAGGGAAACTCCTCGGGAAACTCCAGGGGCGCCCCATGCACACTGACATAAATCAGGGCACCACTACGATCCGAGATGGACACAGAGATGGCACCACCCGGCAACGGCAACGAATGCCCCTCATAACGACGGAGGAAGTCACGGTACTCCTCCTCCATCACGAACTTGATAACAATCCGGTGGGCAGTTACAAGCTCAACACCATAGATGGCCATCACAGGGATACCAAGCATGTCGCACATAACCATTTCTATGTCCGCATATCCATCACGACCAGTGAACTCCAGGCCCACGGAGTTTACCGGCACAATAGGAGGAAGATATCCTCCATGGTAAAGCTCGCCACGTCAACACCAGTTCGCCGGAAGTGGCTGCTTGGCTAGGCTCCCTCACAGACCAAAACAGCTGTTCCTTGGAAATAATGAACCCAAACGTATCTTACGTTAACTCAATTTGTCTTATGGACAATTCCTCCTAAGCAATGGGTGTTGTCTTGGTGACGTTACATTAATTGCCCTCTCAATCAACGTTCACTGAATACTGGACTTCGATGATAACCAAATAAACAGAATAATAACACCAAGTACTCGTCCCAGGATTCCGTCCTCTGCCTCTGGGGGGCGTGGACGTCGGGCTCTGGCTGCCAGTAGCTGTTTGTCGCTCACTGGTGGTGGTTGCTCGTTGGTGTGGGGCGCCAGCTGACTGGGGCGGGGGTCAGCAATATGGCGGCGGCTGGTGGTGGCCGCATCCGCCGTGTGAATACTGCTCGGCTGGAGTTCTCTGCGCCGGTGGATTGGGAACTTGTGGCGGCTGCGCTTTTGGATGTCCTGAAGGTGGATATTAAGGATCTCCTCGGTCTCGAGAAATTTTCTCCCACTCGCGTGGCGGTGACGTTTGCCACGTCACCTGGATACGAGCGGTTTGTGGGGTGTTGGAACGAGTGGACGACTCCCCTTCCTCATTTGGCTGTGTCTGTGACTGTCTCTGATCCGTGGGGTCCACTGACCTTTGTGAGCGTGCACGGGGTACCTGTTACGTTTCCTGAGGTGGAGCTTTCTTCTGTGTTTGCGAGGTATGGTACGGTGTTGCGTCATCGGTACAACTTGTTTAGTGCCGGGCGGCTGCGGGGCCTCTGTCTGGGTACTCGCACGCTGCATATGCGCCTCAAGGAGTCCATCCCCTCTAAGGTTATGTGCTGTGGTCTACCGCTCCGAGTTTTCTATCCAGGGCAGGCCCGCACGTGCTTCCGCTGTGAGGAGGAGGGCCATGACGCTGCCCAGTGTGAGGTTCCTCGAATGGAGACTGCTTCTGTATTCAGTGTGGGGGATTTCCCCCCCCCCCTCCGTGAGAATGGTGCATCCCTGGACGGTCCTCGGCATGGGGGTGTGACTGGTGGAGCACCTGCGACTGTTGTGCCTGTTGGTGCACCTGCGACTGTTGTGCCTGGTGGTGCACCTGCGACTGTTGTGTCTGGTGGTGCACCTGCGACTGTTGTGCCTGGTGGTGCACCTGCGACTGTTGTGCCTGGTGGTGCACCTGCGACTGTTGTGCCTGTGGTGTCTCCTGTGCCGGCTGTGGTGGAGGACGTGGCTGCTCCTGATTCCCATCTTCTACTTCCGGTGGATGTGGAGGTGCATCTTGTTCCTGGTGCTTCGTTGGTGTTGGGAGTGTCGTCTCGGTGCCTCCCGTTGTGGGCGGTGCGTTCGCTGAGGGTGATGGAAGCGTCGTTGGTGCCGGCGTTCCTGTTGCATGCATTGCGAGTCCGCTTTCTGCTCCCCCTGAGGGTGCGTTCCATGAGGGGGCGTTGACCTCCCTTGCTCCTCGCCGGAAGCGCGTTGTGGGGGCACGCTCACGCAGTAGAGAGCCCCCTGGCAAACGGATTGAGGCTTCGCAGAGTTGTGCCTTGGGTGGTGCCCCCCCTCCTCCTCCTAATTCTCCTGTGTCTGATATGGATTCCGGAAGTGATGCAGTGCCGGATGGCAGCAAGATTTCCTCGTCGATGGTGGACGTCGGTGATACCTGGTCAGTGGCAGCGGGATCTCGGCGTGCTTTGCTGGGTGATGCCGACACTGTCCGCTTCCTGCGGGATCAGAGGCCCGGCATTATGGTGGATTCCCCGACGGTGGGGCGGCGGCAGTTGAAGCCTCAGGATGATGACGGCGCCTCTGCAGTGGGTGGCTCTGTGCCCTTGGGTGGTCCTGGAGGGGCTGGGGGTCTTTAATTGGTTCGATGGCGCCTGCTTTTGTTTGTGCGTCTTTGAATGTTCGTGGTCTGAATGCTTTGGCGGTCCAATTGGGCCTTGTGGATGTGCTTCGAGAGCAGCGGGTGGATGTGGCTCTGATCCAAGAGCACAATGTTCGGGATGTGTCTGTGTTGCAGGGGTTATGTGCTGAGTATCATGTTGTGTTGAACCCGCCGATGACGTCCTTTGGGGGAACGCTGATGTTGGTTTCGCGGAGGGCATCTATTTCCGTGCTTCACACGGAAATGGATGAAGAAGGGCGGGTCTTGTTTGTTCGGGCTGAGTATTTGGGGGTTGTGATTCTGTTATTGACGGTGTACGCCCCTTCTGGGGTGGCGCATCGTCAGGACCGGGAGCTGTTTTTTCGGGAGGGGCTTTTGCCAAACCTGCGGCATGATACGCCGGATTTGATCTTTGGGGGGGATTTTAATTGTGTTACGTGTGTGAGGGATTGCTCTAGTGCTCACCCTCGGAATGTTTCGGCCGCTTTAATTGAGGTTTTGCGTGCGTGTGGGTTTCGCGATGCGGCTGTTTTGTGTGGCGGCTCGTTGGAGTATACCTTCGCTGCGCGTGGGGCAAGTTCTAGGTTGGATAGGTTCTATGTTTCTGGTGGGGAGTGTTCGGTTTTTTATTTTCGCACGGTCCCGGTGGCTTTCTTGGATCATTGTTCGGTGGTTGTCTGGGTTGGTGTCCGGAGTCTGGTGTGGGTGGGGCCTGGGTGGTGGAAACTAAATTGTCGGTTATTGTGTTGTCCACGTATTTGTGCGCAGTTTCGGGCCTGGTGGGTTGGCATCGTTGCCCGGAAGGCTGATTTCTCCTCTTTGTTCGTTTGGTGGGAGTAGTGTAAGGTGGAGTGTCGGAGGTTTTTTGGGATTGTTGCAAAGCGGGAGGCTGCCGGGAGGTTTGGTCTGTTGCGGTTACTTCAGGCGCGTTTGTCTTCTTTATATGTGCAGTTGAATGCTGGGGTTGACTGCTTTAGTGAGATTGCTGAGTGTAAGGAGCGTATTTGTGATTTGCGTGCGGTGTTGGCTGACGGTGTTCGCGTGCGTGCTCGTGTAGCTGAGCGGGTGGATGGGGAGAGGCTCTCTCCCTTTCTTTGAGGGAGGGAGAAGGCTGCTAGGGGTTCCGTTCTTCTCAAGGGCCTTCGGCTGCCTGATGGGTCTGTGATTTCTAGCACGGAGGGTGTTCTGCTTACCGCGCGGCAGGAGTTGGAGGTACTCTATGGGGAGGTGCGTGGGGATAGTGTGCTCGCGGGTTCCTTTTTGGACAGGTGCTTCCCCGGTTTGTCGCGTTCGGAGTGTGACCGGTTGGTGCAGGATGTTTCCATGGTGGAGCTCCTGGAGGTGGTTCGGTCGTTTCGTTCTGGGAGAGTGCCGGGTGCGGATGGCCTGCCCATTGAGTTCTACCTTACCTTTTGGGATGTGTTGGGGGAGGTGCTTTTGGAAGTGGTGCAGGCGTGTTTACGTTTGGGTGCTCTGCCTGATTCCTTTTGTGACGGGATCGTGCGGCTGCTCCCAAAGCCGGGCGATTTGCAGTTGTTTTCCAATTGGAGGCCTATTACGCTCTTAAATGTTGATTATAAAATTCTTTCTAAGGTTTTAGCGCGTCGATGTCGGGGTGTCGTTGCGTCGGTGGTCTCTATGGAGCAATTTCGTGGTGTGCCTGGCCGTGCCCTGATGCATTGCAATGCCTTACTTCGTGACGTGCTTCTCTATGCGTCCGTGTATCGGCTTTCGGCGGCTATGATCAGCTTGGACTGGTCTAAGGCCTTCGATCGGGTGTCCTTAGAGTTTGTTTTTAGTGCTATGGAGAGGCTTGGTTTTCCGGTGGTGTTTGTGGGGTGGGTCCGTTTGTTGTATGTCCGGAGTCGCAGTCGCGTTTGTGTGAATCGGTTTTTTAGTTCATTTTTTCCTATTTGCCGTTCCGTTCGTCAGGGGTGTCCCATGTCCATGCTTTTGTATGTGATTTTTCAGGAACCTCTTTTCTGGGCGGTGAAAGCGTGTTCCTTGATTGTGCCTCCTTGTCTGCCGTCCGGTCTCCGGCTACCCATTTGCGGGTATGCTGACGACACCGTTCTGTTTGTAGCTTCGGAGGGTTCTGTTGGAGCTGTCCAGGACATTCTTCTGCGGTTTGAGTCCGCTACGGGGGCCGTTCTTAATCGGGCGAAGTCGGGGTTGATGGGGATCGGTGAGTGGGCCTCCCGCCTGGTGTGGGATAGGTCGTGGTTTCCGGTGGTCTCCTCGATTCGGGTTCTTGGGGTTACTTGGTTTGCCTCCTATGACCACTCCTTGGAGTGGAATTGGGGTGCTGTCTCTCGGTCGGTTGGTGTTGCGGTTGGCCTTTTGTCGCGTCGTCCTTTGACGATTTATCAGAGGGGACTGCTTGTTGCGTGTAAGGTCTTGTCGCGTGTCTGGTTTATGGCTCGATGTTTCCCGATGGATCGTCGGAAGGCCTTGAGTTTGGAGAGTGTGGTGTACAGATATGTATTATGTGGGTGTTATCAACCGGTGCGCCGTTCGACGTTGGTGTTAGAGGTGAGAGAGGGGGGTGTTGGCATTCCTGACGTCTTCACGAAGGCCAAGGCCCTCTTCTGGGTCTAGTTGCGTCAGGGGCTGGTTCTCGGTGGGGGTTGAATACGCTGGGTGTTTTTTTTCTGCTCGCTTCGCTTCAGTTTTTTGGTTGATTTGGGGGTTTGTCAGGAGGTGGCCTTGTATACCCCCCACCCCCCTGTTTATTCTTGGGCCGTGGGGCTTCTTCGGGAGCTCTGCCGCCATCCTGGGTTTCTGTTCTTCTCGTGCAAGGCTGTGTATGGGGTGTTGTTGCCCCGGGTGCGGCCTCGAGTGGAGGGCTTATTCCCGTGTTGGGATTGGGGTGGTATCTGGTCGTGTTTGGGGGCACGGTTCTTGGCGCCTCAGCAGCGTGAATTGCTGTTTCGGGTTCTGCATTTGTCGCTGGCGACAAATGAGCGGTTGTGTATGCTTGGCTTGCGTGATTCTGGGGCGTGTGTTGATTGTGGTTTAAGTGAATCGCAGGTGCATGTATTTTATTTTTGTGTCCGGTTACAGGGGTTGGTGGACTGGTTTCGGGATGTCCTGGAGGTGTTTTGTGGTCCGGGTTGTCGGGTGATTTTTGCAGTTTTTGTTTTTGTATTTTCCGGCTTATTCGCAGTGGGTGCGTAATACATTATGTGTTTTGGTTGCTGATTATGTGTTTTGTGTGTGGGTTGGGAGGCGGGAGGGTTTTGGGGTTGCCCGAATTTTAGGATTTTTGCGGGGGCGCATGCGGTTTACCTGGTGGTGGTTGCAGCGCGCTTTTCCGGAGTTTGGTCGGTGGTTCACAGATGCCTATGTTCGTGGGGTTGCCTTTGGGTCGGTAGGTGCCTTGGTGGGAAGGTGATGTTCTCGTCTTGGGTGGGGTTGGGGTTTCGATGTGGGTTTAGAGGGGTTGCGGAGTTTCGGGGTTTGCTTTGCTATGCGCTCCCTTTCCGCTTCTTTGGGTGTCCTTGGCGGGGGTTGCGTGTGATTGTGTGTCTCCCCCCTTGAGATGCTGCTGCTCCTGTGTGTGTGTGTGTGGTGTGTTTCCGTACCTCCGGGTGCCGGTTGTGTCCGTATGCGTGTGGGTGTGTGGTTTTGATGGGGGTTTTGGCTCCTGCGTGGGCCTGGGTTTTCTGCTGTACTGTTTTCTACTGTTCTTTTTGTGGCCGTGTTTCGCTTTGGCCTGTGACCCGTTATTTTGCGTGCTTGGGTGCTGTGTGGTGTGCCGTGGTGGTGTGGGTGGTATGAGTGTGTTTGTCTTGTTGTTTAGAGTGTGTTTAGTGTGTGTGTACATACTTTCTTGTCATTTAGTGTATGTCATTTTCCTGGGGAGCGCGTGTATGGTCCTATGCTCCTTTGTTCTTCTGTGTGTGTGGTAGGCGTGGTTTTGTGCACGTGATTCTGTATCCACGTCTGTGTATGTTTTATGTTATTGGTTCCAGGTGTGTTTACATGTTATTTATGTACTTTATTGTTTTCTTTATTTTTCATGTAATTTTCTTTGCCATGTTCTGTGTTGCTATGTAGATATGAACTGTTTAGCCTATTGGTTCCATGTACTGTTTTAGCACTTATTTCCCTGTACTGTATAGCCCATTGCTTCAATGCGTTTTTATTTTGTTCAGCGCTTGTGTTTGTTTTGCGGTTACTGTTATTGTTTAGTGTACAGACTGTTTATTCCTGTGTACTGTTCCTTCATTGGTATACTTGATGTGTACAGATTTTCGTTGTTTTGTGTGTTCTTGTATTTGTGTAATTTATAAAAATAAAAAAAAAAGTACTCGTCCCAATGACGAGTTCACCCATGACACAACAATTCAACACTCGATGATTTAAAAAAGATTACAATCCGTTTGCAATATACAATTACTGCAGAACACCACTAAATAACACACTCGGTTGTCTAAGCTATTAAAACACGGCCCCAAACCATTTACTGAACTACAGTAATAACACATGGTGATCACATAACACTATTAATACTCATGGCCCAACAGTTTGCAACCCATTTGCAATGGCACACACGGTGGTTAAATAACAGTCAATTAGAACACGGCCCAGTACTTTACAACCCATTTGCAATGACAAATTACTGAAACTACAGTAAAAACAATCTAGGCATCGTGACACTATAATTATAGATCGTACCTGCTGACCTCACCTGTAGCTCTCAGCTATTAAACACTAATGTGCAACATTAGGGAGATAACACACTGTCGGTCAACTTGGGCAAGTGATTAGCGACCCCACGGAACGATAATTACTCCCGTCAATTTACGTTACTCTATAGTAACTGCCAGCTGTCACTCCTGACAGCGACGTTACTCACTCTTCACCACAAATTCACCAAATTACCTTAACAGGTCCTTACCTTGTATAAAAAAAACACACACTGGTATCACACCACAATAATCAAATGGCAGGAAATCCCCGGTATTACATAACAGTTACTCAACCGTAAAATGATGACGACCGGCTTTGGATCTGCTCTCATGCAAAAGACTACACAAGTGGACATGGGGCATGGCATGCACAATTTACTTAGAAATGTAACAAAACAAAATCCCACCAGAATGGAGTATAAACTCTCTAGGACGGCCCTTACAATCCTCGTTCTAATATATTCTGTATGTGTCCCGTGTGTCCACACACACACACACACGTATGTCTGCACACAATAGTTCAAGTCTTCTCCTTGACTGACAATGACGTAAATAGGGGTGAAAATCTCATGCGCCCCGCGCTTCCCTTCACCTAGCAGGTGTTCTAGAGGCAATGCGGACGGATCACCGGACCTCGAATTCAGGCTTAGAGATATAAATCTCTAGTACAACACAGGGGGTACTTACTGAGTTATATGGCTGGCCCTTTCACACATCCTACCATGCAAACACACACTGCTGTAGCACTGTAGTAGGTGGCCACCTTGCCAGAGTGATGCGGCTAGGCTGGGAGTTGCCAGGGTGGAGTCTTACGCGGCTCGGCTCATTTCGTACTCTACCTCACTTGCTGGGCTTCGCACCTCCTCAGGGCGAAACGTGGCGCTCGTACAAAATTGCAGCTAACACTGTGAGCGTCTCTGTCCCTCCCTGGGACCGAAATTTTCCACGAATTTCTAGGGGAAAACTGCCTTGAACACAGGCAAAATATTCCTAGCTCTCTCCACTGCTAAGTGACACTAGCAGATTTAGATGAAGTCTGATTGATGGCCGGATATGGGGACTTACGACAGTCTGTTGCACTCTGCTCGTATGGTTTACCTACTTCTCACTGCCGGTTAATACGCTTCCTTGATATCAAACACAAATACGACGAGTTCCCAGATTCTGCTTTGTTCCCTGCAGACCCATGTCGTAATTGCGCAGATGTAAACTGTAATAGAGGTTGCCGCCAACGACGCCTTTACTTAGCTGGCCGCCTAAGCAAAGATTTCGTCTAACACAGGCAGTAGCTTGGTGCAGAATGGCGTCCTGATGGCAGGGCGGCAAGGTGCCGGCATTACCGGTCCTTCTCAAACTAGCCAATCAGAGAGAAGCGCATCTTGGGTGGCTTCCTCTTGGCCAATCACAGCTCTCCCTGCTTGGCGCCCAAATGTGGCGTCCCCAAGGCTCTGTCTGGGTTACGGGGTTGCGTGGTGACCGCCGGCCGGGTCGGACGTTCCTGAGGTCTCTCCGCACTGGCTAGTGTTTACGTTGGGTGATCGCTTGTTTGCCCTGCTGGTGGTGGTTTGCCACTGACGGGGTGACGTTTGCTTCGCCATGGGGACGTTTCGCCCTCCATTGCAGAGGACGCTGTCAGCTGGTCTGGCGTTTACGGTGCCGGTGGACCATCCATTGGTTGGTGTCGCCCTGGTAGACGTGCTGCATGTGCAGCTGTCTGACCTGGTGGGCGTCCAGCTGCTTCAGGGCCACCGTGCTGTGGTCAAGTTCCGCCTCCAGGCTGCCTTTCAGGCGTTTCTCGAGCGGTGTGAGGGGCGTGTTTACCCTCTCCCGGATTCAGCTGGCTCAGTTAAGGTAGTGAATCTTAGTGTCACCTTGACGTCTGTGACAGTGCATGGTGCCCCCTTCGAATTTCAGGACGACTTTTTAACCTCCTGTTTCGAACGGTTTGGGACAGTGTTGAGTGTTCGTTGGAACAAGGTCGTTGCCGGGCACTGTGTTGGTATGCTTGACGGCTCCCGCACCCTGACGATGTCGCTGAAGGGTAGTGTACCGTCGTCGATGTCCGTGTTGGGATACACGCTCCGCTGCCAGTACCGGGGTCAACCGCGCACCTGTTATCGGTGTGGTCACGAGGGTCATCTGGCTGCTGCGTGCGACGTGGGAGCGACTGGTCGTGTGCATGTTCTTCGTGCGGAGGATTTTCCGCCCCTGTTGCGTTCGGGCGGTGTAGGTGCTGTGCCTGAGGCGCCTGCCTGCCTGTCTGCTGCTCCGCCTGTTGAAGAGAGTTCTCCGGCCTGTGCGACACGTCTAGTGCCAGCTGTGGCCCCTGGGGTTGTTCCGCCGGTGTGTGAGGGTGTCGGGCTGTCGCCTGAGCTGTGTGTAGTGAAGGGTGTCCCGGTGGAGGTTCATGTTCCGCCCCCGCCTGTGGATGTGTTACCGGCTCCCGGGGACGCGGGTTCTGCCGTTTTGGAGGGGGTGCTTCGTGGTGAGGTGCCTGCCGTGCCTGAGTGTGTTGCCTCCTGTAGTTCTGCTCTTCCCATTCCTTTGCAGAAGCGCGCGCGTCGGTGTTCTGAGGCTGTTTCCGTGGATGATGTAGACAGTGTGGGTGATGTGGCCTCTGTGGACTCTTCGGACGGTGCGGGTGTGGCCTGTGTGGATATGACGGTGGAGGCTGTGCCTGTGGCGGGGCCTGCTGGGCGTGGTGTGGTGCGGCCTGTCTCGAAGCGTTCGCGGCGGGCTCGGAGTGTCTCCCCCCTTCGTGGTGTGCCTTGGGAGGAGGTGGGGGAGTATGGTGCTCAGCTGGCGTCCCCCGCCGAGGATGATGGTGCTGTGAGGGGCTCCGACGTTGCTCCCTGTGCCCCCCCTCCTGCGTCTCCTGCTGTTGGGTCCCCGCAGTGGGGGGGTTGTCCCTGATGGTCGGGACCTCGTCGTGAAGTTGCGGAAAGATGTGCGCCAGGGAGCCTCGGCTCCTGTGCCCTGTGGTGGGGTCGCTGCCGCGCCTGCAGTTCCCCCTCCTTCCTTGCCCCGGTCTGGGGGTTGCCTAGTCCCGTCTGCTGGGGTCGTGCCCTGTGAGGGTCCGGAGTTGGGCCCTTATCGGGATGCCCGGGTGCTTCCGATCCCGTGGTGCTCGTCAACCATCTGGGTGTCGTCAAAGAAGGAGTTTGTTTATAGGGTGCCGGATAGGATGTCTCAGCCGAAGGTACAGCCTGATGGCCGGCTGCCCGCCGACCTGTGGGTGGTTTGGGAAGCGTACTGCTTGCGCTTTCCGTACCGTAAGTTTCCGGAGAAATATTAGTTCCCGTCTTGCGCGCACCGCTCCGCCGTGCCTGGATCAGCTGCCACCGTGACCATGACGCCCCGCCCCCCCGGTGCGGGGAGTCTCCCTCTGACGTTCGCCTCTGTTTTCGTCGCCACTCCTCTCTCTTTATGGCCCATCACGTCTACCGCTTTTGACTTTCTTCTCCTCTTTACCATCAACGCGTCTCCTTACATCTGTCCTGGTGCAGTCATCGGGAGGGTTACCCCTTCATGCAAACTGCACCTATTCTCAAGAAGAAGAAGAAGAGTCTGGGTTACCATGGGAACGGCGCAAGGTGGCAGCTGGTGGTACCTCACACCTCCCTGCTTCCTCTCGCTCTTCCTCCCTCAATCTTACAGTTATAAACTGCTACACGCTCTAAATCTTTCCACAAATATGCTACAACGGCCACTGTAACACATTTGGGATGGTGATAACATAAGGCTCTCCAATGAGTCTTAACAGGGGGATGTTTCGAGTGCGGATTACCAAATCTAGTCCGAGTGTATGGCCATTTACGTGCCCGGTGCATGGCAAGCGTTCGTGCACGTACGGTAGTAGAAGATTTAGCTGGTGAAAAACCCATACCTTCACAGTGGTTAAACTCCGCGAAACCGCTGAGAGGCTAGGCTGGGTGGCCAGTCTGTGACTGGCTATATCTATATAAATAAAAATGGAAATGTTCGTTTGTTCAAAATCGCTAATCTCCGAAAGTTCTTCACCGATTGCTTTGAAATTTTCACACAATGTTTCATTCGCATCCGGCAAGGTTTTTATATACATACTATGTAGATGTCACGTCTGTGACGGTAAAAAAAACATGTTTTTTTTTCTGAAAAACTGTGTTTTTCATGTGAGGGAAATCTTCGAAACCTCTTTACCGATTGGTTTGAAATTTTGACACAACGTTGCATTCGAATAGGCGCGTCTATTTATATATCTACTATATAAATGTTCCACCTGTGGCAGGAAAAAAACATGCTATTTTTGAAAAACAGCGCCATCTGTTGGACATAAGACCAACACACACTGTAATCTCCAAACTTTCTTCACCAATTGCTTTGAAATTTTGACACAACGTTGCATTCAAATAGGCGAGTCTTTTTATATACTTTCTATATTGATGCCACCCTTGTGACAGGTAAAAACATGCGTTTTTGAAAAACAGCGCCATCTGTTGCCCATAAGACCAACACATGCAATACTAAATATGTCACGAAATCCATTTCAATGTTTCCGATTGCATTGTTAAATTTTATTTTCATAGATTTCGATTTACTTAACTTTTTTATTGAATTATTTTGTGTGACATTGTGTTGGAATTGAGCTTTGTTGTTTATCATACCATTCTTTTCGTAAGTATAAGTATAGATGCCACACCTGTGACAGGTAAAACTATGCTTTTCTTGACAACCCCCTCCCCGCTCAGCTCGTTGTCGCCGTGTGGGGGCTTAGTGGGCGGCTGCCGGAGTGTGATGCTCCCTGGGACAGTCCTCTGTCCTTTTCTAGCCTTGTGCTCCTGCTGCCGTCCTCTCCAATTCTGCTGGGCATCTTTTCCTTTTCCTTCTGTTTCGTTTTTCTCCCCCCCTCTTCTCCTATCTGCTTGCCGTTTCCTGCCGACCTTTTGCTCGTTCTGGTTCTTCTATTGGACTTCTTCTATTTTGACGCCCGGGTGCTTGAGGAGGCATACTCTTGCACCCGTAGAACTGCAGTACCCGACGTCGAGAGCGAGGGGAACCTTTTATTGTCAATCCCCACTTCGTCACTGAACCCGATCTCGACGGACTGTCGGTTTCTTAAGGTGGCGTTTGTGGGGCGTATACTCACGACGCACCCCTAGGAGGCCCCGACAAGATCGGCGATAGCTTCTTGTTGGGTGTCCTGCCTCTAATTGTGGCTCCATGGTGGGTGTGGGGGCACATTCGTGAGTGAATTCTTCTTTCGTCAAGATGATTACCCCTGCTTCGGCTTCTTCTGGTTTACCTTCTCAGGCTCGTGGGGTGGGCGACCAAGCCCCCGAGTCGGTCCGTATTGGAAGACCGGGCTCTGTAGCCTCCGCTGCATTGGGCCCCGACCTTGCTCCCCCTTTGGCCTCTCTGACTCCTTCCTCTGGCTCCCCTCCCTCCTCTGTGGTTGGGTCGAGCCCCAAGCCCCCAGTGGTGACTACCTCGTCCCCTGGCGCGGCTCCTTCTCTGGTTGTAACTACTGCACCTTTTAACCCCTCTCTCTCTGGGGGTTCTCACCGCCGTCCTCGTCACGGCCGCCCTCGCTCGATTCCTTCCAGTTCTGCTACCTATCAAGCCTTGTTTGGTCCCGCTTCGTGGGCCAAATATTTTGATCTCCTCCCTCTTGATTCTGCGCCTCCTGACGATTTCTCCCTCCATCGACATCTCATTGATTCCGTGGATGCCTCCATTACTTTCAACCCCACTCGTCTCGGTGCACGTGTCGTTGCTGCTCCTTCTCAGGATGCTGCTTCCCGCTTGGCTGCCTTATCCTGCCTTGGCGATACCCCCGTTCGGGTCTTGAAGAACGCTCAGTTGAATGCCAGTGTTGGCACTATTTTGCTCCCGCCCCATGTTGCGACCGGTGTTCGGGACCTGCGCGACTGCCACGACGATATTCGCCATATCCTCGCTGCCCAGGGCCATTCTATTCTCCAGGTGGACACGTTTACTCGTCCCCCTCGTGTTAGTCGCCGTCAACCCCTCCGGGTTGTGAAGATTACCTTTGATGGTAGGACCCTTCCACCCTCTGTCATTCTTGCTGGTGCCAGGTGCTCTGTCCAGGAGTACATTCCTTCTCCTCGGCTCTGCAACAAGTGCTGGAGGTTTGGGCATGGTGCCCTCCGCTGCTCCGGGACTGTCTCTCTCTGTCCTTTGTGTGGTGGCGAAGGTCACTCTAAGTCGGAGTGCGCTTCTCCCCAGGCTCGTTGCCTCAACTGCGGTGAGGCCCATCCTACCTTCTCCCGTGCGTGTGTCCATTACAAGCTTGAGGCAGCTGTCCTCAACTTGAAGCACCGGGAGCGTTTATCTTTTCCTGAGGCGAGGCGCCAGGTTCGCCGGCTCCCGCCTTATGCTAATATCTCTTATGCTCGCGTGTTGCGCTCTTCCTCTCCTCGTCCTTCCCGCCTTCCTCAGACTCACAACCGTTTCCGGGCCTTGGACCCTGATGCGCCCACTGCCCCCTCCTCTGTCCCTTTGGGTTCTCTCCCGAAGGATCCTCCTCCTGGTCCTCTGTCTGGGGTTCCCCTTCCTTCTACCCGGTCTGTCGTGTCTTCTGTGTCTTCTTCCTTGTCCCCCTCCGATCCTCCTTCCCATCCTCTTCCTCCATCTATCGGCTCTCCCCACCGCCTGTCGGTGCGGGCGGATGTCCATCGCTCTCCTAACGGCCGTCGTGTGTGGTCTCGTTCGGCTTCTCCTGTTGAGACACTGGAATCCGTTGCCCGGTACGTAGTTGCTGGGACACCGGTCTCTTTAAGTCAGAAGCGTAAGCCTGGCTCCTCTCCTTCCTCTTCCCCGGCGGGTAAGAAGGCTTCGCTTTCTTCCTCAGCTCCTCCTTCTGGCTCTGTTGCTCCTTCCCCTCCCGTTTCAGTGCTTGCGCCTCCTGTTCCTGCTATGGAGGTTTCTTTGGCCCCTGCTTCCCTTTCGGTTGCTGCTCTTGCTGGGGTGCGCTCCCCTCTTTCTACTCCCCCTCTTCCTGCTGCTGTCCTTGACTGCTCCTCTCCGTTGTCTCCTCCTCTTCTTCCTCCTCCTCCTCCTCCTCCGGACCCTGCCCGCCCACCTCTGATCTGTTCTCCCGTTTCCTTCCCTCCGTCTTTGCTCAGTTTACCCATGCCCCCTAACCCTGACTTTGCTGACCCTGATCCCGACCCTGATATTCTTTAACGTGCTCTGTTGCTCTTTCGCCTTTGTTTCTTCCTTGTTCTCTGTTTTTGTCCTTTCTCTTCTCGTCGTTGTCCATTCTTCAATGGAACGTTCGAGGTTATTACGCCAATTTCCTCGAACTCCAACTTCTGATTTTGCGGTTTTCGCCCCTTTGTGTCTGTCTCCAGGAGCCAATGCTTGGTGCTCGTCCTGGTCGTTTTCGTGGCTATTCCTTTCTCTCCCCCCCCCCAGCCATTGCTGGGGCTTCTAATTCTTCTGCTCTCTTGATTCGGGCTGATGTTCCCTTTGTTCCTTTACTTTTTCCTTCGCCTCTCCATTGTTCTGCTGCTCGTATCTTTGTGGGGAAATGGTACACAGTTTGTTCCATTTATCTCCCCCCGAGTGTCCCGCTCTCTCTTCCTGATTTGAAACACCTCCTAGACTCCTTGCCGGAGCCTGTGCTCCTGCTGGGTGACTTCAATTGTCGTCATTCTCTTTGGGGTGACGTTCTGACGAATACCCGGGGTCGCCTCCTTGAGCCGTTTCTCCTCTCTTCTTCCCTGTCTCTTCTGAATTCTGGTGAGCCCACTCATTTGGACTCTCGAACTCGCACCCTTTCTTGTCTTGATCTTTCTCTCTGCTCTTCTTCTCTTTACTTAGATTTCACGTGGCAGGTTCTTGATGACCTCCATGGAAGTGATCATTTCCCCATCCTTGTTTCCTTTTTCTCTTTTCGCCCTTCCCTCTCTTTCCCTAGGTGGCAGTTTGCTAAGGCGGACTGGACCCTATTTTCCCTCAGTGCTACTCTCTCTGACCTCTCCCTTCTGCCCCTCTCTCGCGCTCTCCTCCTTTTTCATGACACTGTCTTCAACGCTGCCCTCCGCTCTATTCCTCGCTCTTCCTCTCGGGGTCCACGGAAGTGCGTTCCCTGGTGGAATGCGGACTGTGCTCGGGCTGTCCGCTGTAAGCGTGCAGCCTGGAAGAGGCACCGCCGTAGGCAGACGACCGATTCTTTTCTTTTCTTTCGGAAAGCGAGTGCGGTGGCCCGTAGGGCCATCCGTACGGCTAAACGTGAATGTTGGGCATCTTATGTCTCAACAATTACGTCTGAAACCCCTCTGGCCCAGATCTGGAAGCGTATCCGCAAGATAGCGGGTAAGTTCGTTCCCGATGTTTCTCCGGTCCTTCACCTCCATGATACTCTTGTGGCGGATCCGTTGCAGGTCGCTTCCGAACTGGGTTCCCACTTTTCTTCTGTTAGCTCTGGTCTTCATCTTCCCCAATCTTTCCTTCTTCGTAAACCTGTCCTTGAGTCTCGTCCTTTAGATTTCTGCACTCATCTTCAGCTTCCCTATAATGATCCCTTCTCTCTCTCTGAACTTCGTTCTGCCCTGGCCCTCTGCGGTTCTACGGCGGCGGGCTCCGATGGTATTCATTATGAGATGCTTCGCCATCTCCCTCCGAGCACGTCTCAGTATTTACTGAGTCTGTATAATCGGATCTGGGAGTCGTCGTCAGTCCCTGAGGACTGGCTCGATGCCGTTGTCCTCCCTGTTCGCAAACCGGGGTCTCTGGGTACTTCCCCTAAGGACTTTCGCCCTATTGCTCTCACAAGTTGTGTCTGCAAACTCTTTGAACGTATGGTTAACGTTCGTCTGATGTGGTTCCTGGAACACCATCACCTCCTCTCCCCTTCTCAATTTGGTTTCCGCAAGTGCCGCAGCACGACAGATGTCCTGGTGAACTTGGAGGTCTATATTCGTACTGCTTTTGCTGCGAAGACCTCCGTTGTTGCCGTCCTTTTTGACCTAGAAAAGGCTTATGACACCACTTGGCGTTATCATATCCTATCTCAACTTCATTCTTTTGGCCTTCGTGGTCATCTCCCTCTCTTTCTCCGCAGCTTCCTCTCTCGTCGTTCCTTTCGGGTGCGCCTTGGTACCGCTCTCTCTCCCTCCTTTCAGCAATACGAAGGTGTGCCCCAGGGTAGTGTTCTGAGCACTACTCTTTTTCTGGTTGCCCTCAATGGTCTTCTTTCCTCTCTTCCTTCTGGTGTCTTCTCCGCTCTCTATGTCGATGATCTTACCCTTTGTTGTCAGGGTGATGATTCGCCTCTCCTTCAACGCCGGCTTCAACTTGCCATTGATGCCGTGTCGTCTTGGGCCACAGGTCATGACTTCAAGTTCTCTACTTCTAAGACTTGTGCCATGACTTTTACGCGGAAACGGGTTGTTCTTCGTCCCTCTTTGTCACTTTATGGTCATCCCCTTGAATACAAAGATTCCGCGAAGCTTTTGGGGTTATTTCTTGACACTCGTTTGTCTTGGTCTCCCCATATCTCTTACCTCCGTGTTGAGTGCTCTAAGGCCCTTACCCTCCTTCGGGTCTTGTCCCATACTTCTTGGGGGGGCAGATAGGCGCACTCTCCTTGCTTTACATTCCTCTCTCGTCCTGTCTAAGCTCGATTATGGTTGCCCTGCTTACTCGTCTGCTTCTTCTTCTACTCTTCGCCGTCTTGATGCTTTGCACCATACTGGGTTGCGTCTCAGTTCTGGTGCCTTTCGTTCGACTCCCATCCTTAGCTTGTATGTTGACACTGGCTTCCTGTCTCTCCAGGACCGCCGTGATCGCTACTGTCTTCGCTATCTTGCGCGGTCCTTACAACATCCTTCCTCTCGCCTCTGTCGTGCTTTAACTTTTACCCCTCCTGCGGTTCCTGTTCCTCTTCACCACCTCCCTCTTTCTGTCCGGTTATCTCGCCTACAGGATTCTCTTTCCGTTCGTATTTCTGATGTTTCTCCTCGTGTTGTTCCTTCTTTGCCCCCGTGGAGGGTCCCTCTTCCGCGGTTTTGTACATCCTTGACCCGTATCACTAAAGCTTTTACCCCTCCTACGGTTCTCAAACGCCTTTTCCTCGAGCACTTTTCTTCTCACTCCCGCTCCGTTTCTGTCTTCACCGATGGGTCTAAGTCAGCGGACGGTGTTGGCTACTCTGTTGTTTTTCCTGATCGCACTTATATGTGTCGCTTGCCTCCGGAGACTAGCATCTTTACAGCGGAACTTTATGCTATTCTCTATGCTCTTCGTCTCCTGCTTTCTCGTTGTCAGTCTTCCTTTGTGGTTGTTGTTGACTCTCGTAGTGCCCTCATGGCTCTCGGGTCCTTTAATCCGGTTCATCCAGTAGTTGTCGAGATCCAGCATTGGCTGTTTCTCGTTCACAGTAAATTTAAGTCGGTTGAGTTTTGTTGGGTTCCCAGCCATATTGGTGTGTCTTTAAATGAGCGTGCGGATGCTGCTGCCAAGGAAGCTGTCCGCTCTTGTCCCATCTCTCGCAAAGGCATTCCGTATTCCGACTTTTACCCGGTTATCCATTCCTCAGTCCTTACCCGTTGGCAGGCTTCTTGGTTGTCTGTTACTGGTAACAAGCTACGTACTCTTAAATGTTGTGTTTCCTCGTGGCCGTCCTCCTTCCGCCGTAACCGGCGGTGGGAAACAGCTCTGGCGAGGTTGCGTATTGGCCATACTCGCTTAACCCATGGTCACTTGATGGAGCGCCGCCCTGCTCCTTATTGTCCTAGTTGCATCGTCCCTCTTACGGTCGTGCATGTCCTTCTTGAATGTCCTGACTTCCAGGACGAGCGTGTGTCTTGCTTTCCGACCGCCCCTCGCAGTCACCTGTCCCTCGATAGAATTCTTGGTGACTCGGATACTTTTGATATCGTTCGCCTTATGCGTTTTTGTTCTCGTATTGGCATCCTTGGTGATATTTAGCGCCCTCTGATTATTTTGCGTACTTGATGGTGCTACATAGCCTTCCCGGTTTGGTGCCTTCTTTTGATAATTACTTACTTTTCTTGACAAACAGTGCCATCTGTTGCATGTAAGAGCAACACACATGCTATATAAAATATGTTACAATTCCATTTCAATGTTTCTGATTGCATTGATAAATTGAATTTTCATAGATTTTTATTTATTTCCATTTTGATTTAATTATTTTGTGTGAATTGTGTTGGAATTCAGCTGTGTTGTTTACCATACCGTGCATTTCATGAGTACAGTGTATTTTTTTATTTTTCACATTTTCATTGAATTTTTTAACTGTTTTTCTTATATTTCAGTGATAGGAAACATCAGATTACTTGATGTTCCCAATTTTCTGATGGGAACATCAGACCATTTGGGAAGGCATCGGACGAGGGAGTGGGGAATGGTTGGCATGACGAGGGGACGGAAGTGTGAGATGGTGGGGAGGATGAGGGGACAAGGGAGGGGGTAATGGTGGGGAAGGACGAGGTGACTGGGGAGTTTGGGATGGTGGGGACGAGGGGATGGGGGAATGGTGAATGGTGGGGAGGACAAAGGGACAGGGGTGTGGGGCATAGGACAACGAAGAAGGGATGGTGGAGTGGGGAATGGTGGGGAGGGCGAGGGGACAGTGGAGTGGGGAATGGTTGGGAGGCAGAGGAGACGGGTGAGGAGAGAGTGGTGGGGAGGACTGGGGGACAGGGAAGGTTGCTATGGCTCAGCAACGCACATTTGTTTTTTGTTTTGTTTTTGTTTAGATATATACAAGAGTTGTTACATTCTTGTACAGCCACTAGTACGCGTAACGTTTCGGGCAGGTCCCTGGAATACGATCCCCGCCGCGAAGAATCGTTTTTACAACCAAGTACCCCTTTTACTGTTGAGTTAAACAGAGGCTACAGTTTAGGATTTGTGCCCAGTAAATCCTCCCCGGCCAGGATACGAACCCATGACATAGCGCTCGCGGAACGGCAGGCGAGTGTCTTACCACTACACCACGGAGACATGCGTTGCTGAGCCACAGCAACGCGTGGCCGGGTACTGCTATTTTATAATATATTGTTTACTGATTTTTGCACTGTTTATAAAATTTGATGGACCAGTGTAGCATTTCTGGTTCATCCGGTTCATGTAAGGACCTAAACATGTGAAAACTGACTCGACGGATTTATTTATTTATTTACAAGTAATTTAATAATTTATTTATTTATTTATAATTTATTTAGTGATTTATAATTAATTTAATGATTTATAATTTGTTTACGATTTATTTATATATTAATGTATTTCTTGCATTAATTTATTTATTTCGATAGTGGACTGTGATAATAAATTCCCACAAATAATTTCCTACACATGCTGGGGTTTATTAATTTTATAGAATATCAATCGAAATTAATCAATTGGTACAAATTCACTACAATGTTACTAGGTGTTAATACTACATGGGTTAGTGGAATATATTTTTAAAGCCTTAGCTGACTAGAAGCCTTCACCATTCAGGTGTTGGTGTAAACATGTGAGGGAGTCAGCCAGTTTCGAGGACTCGCAGTGTTATGTGCAGGATGGAACAAGATCAGTCACGTGGTTTTAACCATGTCGTGGCGTAGTCGATTAAGGCACATATGAGATCATGCCGTACATAGGTTCGAACCCTCATCATGACCCTTGTGGGTCATGTGGTCTCCTGTCTTTGATTGATTCCACATTAATAACTTCACTTCTCAATTTATATGCAAGCGAGTTTGCACAGCTATTTGCTGCACATAAATTATTATGTATACATGTATATAATAATATTTCGAAATAAGGGGTTGAATTATTGCTCACCTTGGGTTTAATTTTCTCAGGTGACCTAACCAAAACAGTAAATTACACAATGAATAAAGCTCTACAAATAATTTAGTGTACTGTATGGATTCAATGCCTTTCCTCGACACGACGGTATCGATTTGTGCTGTCTAATTCCTCGGCAATAACTTGTTGTTGTTGTTGATTTAGAGGCGACGACGATCGTGGGATCGGATGCGCCCCAGCGTATCCGTGATGGGTTAATCGCGAAGCCTAGAAAGGTGAAACGCTAAGCTTAATCGCAAAGCGAGTGACGCCAATCCCTTGAAACTAATACGCCATGTGGCGAAAAAACGCAAACGGGCAGATGATTGGGGAGTCCCAGGAGTCCCTCAGGGTGACAAGCACCGTCCCCGCTCCACACAGAGAACACCAGGTAGCAAAACCAAAACTCGGCCCCAACTAAAACGCAAAAGTCATGCAGTGTCCTTCAGCAGAGCAGAAGCCGGCCGCCCACCACGGCTGAGGGCACACCAGGAACCCACCAAGACCCGCCAATCCCCGGCACCTCTCAGCCAAGCCGGCCCCCGAACACCGTCACCCCGCCGAGAGAACCAACCAGAACACGTCAAAAAAATATATCAACAGTCCCGTGACCCAAGGCGATATGAGCGCCAGGCGTCGTACGACCGGATCGTTGAATAGGGATGCCAAACGGCAGTAGCAAAGCCAAAACGCGAAAACAGAACATGCTCAGGCAGCCCCCAGGCGGAGGAGGCGTCCAGACGTCCACTCGTCGTCAAGGTTGAACCAGGAGTCCGACAATAACTTGATATGTACATGCCTCGAGATGACAACACGACACTTTTAAATTGTTCAGGGTTGAAATGGCAACTCCGTCTCCCTCCTACATCGGCTTTTCTCCAGATGAGTTTTTATCAAGAAGATAGAAGAGGGTTTATGTTAAATCTATTTTAGGACTGATAATTAATAAGTTCATTCAAGGGGAAACGTTTTGTGATGTTTACACTCCTAAGACTGATGTTTTAAGACGAATACCCAATATTATTTGCTGGTGAATTTAATGGTGACATGGCATTTTCTTCCGAGGAAATTCCACTGCAATCTCGTTTTCTTTGAATAAATAAAGAATATACTTTGGGTTAATTTGTTAGTACAGAATCAGGCAGCAATATTATCTGCATATTGTATTAAAGTTTGGTAAATGATGTCTTTTTTCTGAAACCCCTGTGGGAAAAATGGGGCTGCCACACCATTTCTACCAGTTACAATGTGTAATTTCGTTCTCTATCTCGCATTTTTGCGTGAAATATTTTATTTATTTGACTTATTTACATTACATCATAATTCTGATGGTGTTTGGCATCAGACCGGTGTGGTGTGAGGTAGGAGGAGCTCCCACTGCACTAGGCAGTCGGCTATTTGTAGTGATGTTTCAGCTTATATTTTTCTTTTATTATAAATATCCTATGCTTTTAACTATGAAGAAAATGTTTTCTTGTCAACTCTGATTTCTTAAAGAAGTGCTGTTTTATTAAGGATGAATTGACTGCCTTGATCAAGTTCAAATTCTTGCTTGTTAAACCAGCTTTATCCTCCTTATGAGTGCTTTCATGTTGCATTATACCTATATCAGGTGGTGTACATTCTGATATGATTCGATAATTCTTGTTCTTTGCACTTATATTATGTATAATTTTCAGAATGAGAATCATGGTCTGGGTTTTCTATATTGGGTTCTCAAACACTTGAAGAGTTACTAAAGTCTGTCTTGAGGTTATCTTGAGGTAATTTCGGAGCTTAGCGTCCCCGCGGGCCGGTCCTCATCC